>NC_142803.1:57041520-57209578 GCF_049724085.1 Artemia sp. Qi Xiang Cuo
AAATATGGTTCAATACCTGTTGGTGGAAAATTTGTTTGTGCCCGAAATGCCAGCAAAATCGAAATGTCTCAGAGAGAGCCCCCAGAAAAAATTGGACAGATGCCTGTTATGCACTTTAGACCTAGTAGAGGACTCTAAAGCAGTACTTTGTGATGGTTGTAGAAAATGGATATATTGTGACTCCCTGAAAATATCTAACGCAGAGTATGAACTTGTCGTCAAAATGCAGGAGAAAAATGGTTTCAATTGGGACTGTGCTTGGTGCAAATCAAATGTGACCACCCCTAGATCCAATATCCCTCCCCAACCCGCAGCTACTATCCAAGATATCACCACTGTGATCACGCAAGCAATAGGAAACCTTCAGAGTAGTCTCTCCAATACCATAGCGCAAACTAAGAGTGCACTTAGAGCTGAGCTAGGTTCTATAAAAGACAAAGTAAATAATGTGGAAGTGGCCCTATCCTCAAAATGTAGCATGGATGAAACGAAGCAAATTGTGCAAGCAGAATTCCAAGCACTTAGTGCTAACTTTCAGCAGTCGTTAGAATCCGAAGTACAACAGATCATCCGTGCTGAAAAAGACCAAGAGTCACGGAAAAACAACATTGTTGTATACGGTATTGACACTTCCATTGATGACACTAACGCTCTCAAGCAGTTTTTATCAACCGAGTACGGAATCTATTGCGGTCCCATAACTAATGTCCGTCGCCTAAAGCAGAATATACAGCCTAGCGATCCAACCCGATATACGGCACCGCCCCTTTTGTTTACTGTGTCATCCTTTCAAATTAAAAAACAGATTTTGAAAGAGTCTCTCTCAAGGAAAGGAGCAGTACAGTTACGCCATGATCAATCGAAACAAGATCGAGAGAGATATAAAGCACTTGTTGCAGAGCTTAAGGACAGAATAGCTGGTGGTGAAAAAAACCTCGCAATCCGTGACCTTTGTATTGTGTCAAAAAACGCGAAAAGCAGAGGAGAAGTCTCTCCTCCGAAACCAATGCAGATGTAGATTTCCAAGTTGTGAACTATGTAAATAATGTAAATATGGGTGTTACCGAACATGTTAGTGCTTCTTCTATGGAAAGACTCTCATCCATGACTAGTGACAGCTCATTGGAGAGTGAAACAAGCTCTGGAAGCTACTACACTGCTAACTCGAAGGCACCAGCAACCACTTTAGGCAAAACAGATGAGGACTCGGATCAACCGGGCAACGGGACTAACGACCAGAGTAAGCAACACCAAAAACGAGTAGGTACAGATTTTTATGCTCTAATTACTAACGTCGACCAACTTCCTAACAAATTGAACAAGCTGAAACCCGTGATTTATTCCAAAAATTATGATCTGGTCCTATTGACCGAGGTTTGTCCCAAGTTCAGTAGAAAAAGGCTCGAAGATTCCCATGTTAAGATTCCAGGGTATGGTGTCATGTCAAGCCTACAGTCTTTAGAATGCAGGCATGGTCCGTTGGCGCTATTCAAGACTTGTTATAGTATACAATGATTATGTCTCCCAGGTAACTCACAATTTGTCGAATCTGTATGGTTCGACTTATGTGATGACAGCGGTGGAGTAATAACCTGAGTACGCTGTATTTACAGAAACCCGTCTGCCCCAGATTTCCAAGAAACCGAGCAGAGAAGAGCAACAATGCAGCGTAAAGCAACTATGAATTACATAGGGAACCTTTTTATAGCTTGTTATTTCAACTTGCCAGGTCTCAGCTTAAAGGAGGGATATCCGTAGATACCTGTACTTACGAACAGAAGCAGAATCTATTCATAGACTGCCTTCAAGACCTTAATCTCTACCAGATTGTCGAACAAGCTACTAGAGGCCGACTTTTCCAGAGACCAACTCTACTGGACCTAGTGTTCTTATGGGATAAAGACCAGCTTCAGAACATAAATTACTTAGCTCCTCTAGGAAAGAGCAATCATATAATCCTAGAAGTGAATGTGTCGTTTTGTAAGATAAAAAATGAATACATAAAGAAAACTTATGTAGACTATAGGGCAATCAGAAAAGAGCTGGAAGGCATAGTTTGGTCACCTTTACTTCAAAGGGACGTTAACCAACAATGGGCTAACCTAAAGGACGAGCTACTTACACTTCAAAAAAAACACACGTTAGTAAAACTCACGCCAAAGCCCAAAACACTGCCTTTCATGACCCCTGAGATACGCAAGGAAACAAACAGGAGGGGACGGTACTGGAGAAAGTACAATAAAGGAGGGAAGGAAGAACACTACCAAAAATTTGCGAAAGCTTGAAACAAACTAAGAAGCCTAACTAAACAACTTTACGCACGGTACGAGTCCAAGCTGGCTGATGATAGTAAGAATAACCCGAAGAAGTTCTGGAAGTATGTATCAAGTAAGGACCATAGCAGATGGTCAGTAAAAGCACTCAGTACAGATGATAGCAAGAAAGTGACCAACTTGAAGGACATCACCGAACTCCTCAACAGGCAGTTTGCGTTGGTTTTCACCAATGAACCAGATGGTCCTCTTCCTCATAGTCCACCATACGACATCCCTAACCCAATACCACCTATTCTACTCTCCCCCCCTGTCGTCCAAAAGCGACTTGAAGCACTAGACGTCAATAAGTCCGCCGGTCCTGATAATTTGCACCCAAGACTATTGAAGGAGCTTGCCAAAGAAATTGCACAACCACTATGCAATATATTCCAACTGTCGCTTGACTCAAAAAAGGTACCCAAAGACTGGAAGCTGACCCATGTCACCCCCAATATTCAAGAAAGGTGACCGCACTAAAGCCATACACTACAGACCCATCAGTCTGACCTCAGTGGTGGCATAAACCCTTGAGCGGAGGGTCAATGCTGATATTTTGACACATCTCCGTAATAAGAATATACTTTCCCCCAACCAGCACAGATTTCTGCCAGGAAAATTGGTTGAGACCAATCTCCTTGAGACATACAGCACCATAACAGATTACCTGGAGAAAGGAACCCCTGTGGACCTGATTTTAGTGGACCTAGCCAAGGCTTTCGACAAGGTACCACACAACTGTCTCAGATTGAAACTTTCAGCAGCAGGTACCCACTCGGACGTGGTCGATTGGGTCATGGACTTTCTGACTGGTCGGAGTCAGCAGGTTTGACTCTTCACAAATAATGGTGATAAGGTCTTCTCCGAACCATGTGATGTTGTAAGCTGAGTACCCCAAGGTACTGTCTTGGGCCCTACCCTATTCCTTATATACATCAACGATATGATGAACGGAACAGAAAACAACATCACTCTCTATGCTGATGACTCCAAGCTGTTTGGGCCTGCAAACCAACAAAGTCTGCAGCATGACCTTCATAAAATCCAAATGTGGGCACAAGATTGGCTACTTGAATTCAACACATTAAAGTGCAGTGTCCGATCCCAGTATACCAGTATAGCATGTCCGATCCCAATTCACTGGCTAGCTTAGTACTAAAGACAAGTCCCGAAGAAAGAGATCTAGGAGTGCTGATAGATGAACAACTGAAGTTCCACGGCCACTGGCAACAAGCAGTTTCAAAAGCAAATTCAAGTCTTGGTCTCCTCAAACGCACTATAACCAGCCACTCCCGTACAGTCTTTCTACGGCTCTATAAGGCTATAGGTAGACCTGTTCTGGATTTTGGTATATGTTTCACCTCCCCTTCTTATAAGAATGACACCAGTCTAATCAAAGGAGTTCAGAGATATGTCACAAAATGCAAAGCCGGCCTACAAGATCTCCCATACAACACGAGACTTGAACGCATGCAGCTGCCAACACTTGTCTTCAGATGCTGCTGCGGTGATATGATGCTGACCTACAAGTATAACGCACAACCAAATAACCCCCTCTTTACCAAACATTCAAGTCAGCACCAGACAAGAGGACACTCACATAAGCTGTCAAAACGTTTTGTTAAAACACAAACGCGGCAACACTTCTTTTCCGAGCGTTTTGTCAATGATTGGAATAGCCTTCAAGCTGAAACGGCGACTGCACCTACGGCTGCGTCCTTCAAGTCCAGACTTGACAAGGAATGGAATAACAAGCCATGGAAATATGAGTGGGACTGTCCGTCCCACTCAACTACTGACTGATGCCAACTTTATCATAATGAGTGTCTTGCTAGGAGGCTGATGCCGCTTGTCATACCCAACCATCTCGCATACTCGATCCGAAGTTGCTGTTGTGTGGTGGTGTCAGCTCTATACCACTGAGAATGGTCTTTACAGGCCATACCAACCTTGTGGCCACTGTTACCAAGTGGGCTTAAATTGCATCTCTCCAGCAGAC
Source organism: Artemia sp. Qi Xiang Cuo (assembly GCF_049724085.1). Lineage (NCBI taxonomy): Eukaryota > Metazoa > Arthropoda > Branchiopoda > Anostraca > Artemiidae > Artemia > Artemia sp. Qi Xiang Cuo. The sequence goes on from NC_142803.1 coordinate 57,045,832, forward strand.
CTCTCCTATGGCGTGTCACTGGGCCCTAACACAGTGACGAATTTTTGCCATCATTTGACCCGGAGCACAACAGATCCAGTATGGACCTTAATTTGCTCCGAAGTGCGAATTAAGGTAATTAAGGTAATACTGCTTTCTAGGGCTATAAAGAAAGAAAGGTTGAGGTGGCTAGGGCAAATTCTGCAAATGAAGGGTGACAGATTGCCAAAGATTGTCCTTTTTGGCCAACTGTCTAGAGCTAAATGGAAAGCAGGTTGTCCTTGTCTAGGGTGGGAGGACATCATAAAGCAATATTTAAAGGAAATTGGATCTTACCTTTTTATAAGAAGAAGTGGGTATACCTTTAAAAACCACATCTTGAACCTGCTTATGGAGCTAGTAGCCTATAGGCCTATTTTTTATAATTTGAAACATGTTTTATATTGACTGAAAACTGGTATATTACCTTATAGCCTAGAAATATATAAGCCCCAATAGGGAGATGATATGCATTGCAGTGATAGGCTAAGGCATGTGTTTTGAAAGATCTTTGCACAAGCTAGCCTGGGATTCTAAGTGGTGTATTTCCCTTTCTTCTAATGCTATGTAATATACTTAGCTGACATAGCCTATTAACTTACCAGTAAACCTAGTACTAAGTAATTCAGCTCTATTTGTCAAAACAGCTTGGCAACGTGAACAAGTAAAAAGCTTTGATCCACCACAATGTTCAAGAAACACTCTACCCATGTTAGTGGTACCATAGATGAGTTGTTGTTGGTACAGAAAACACGCTCGAATTTCGCCTTCTTCGGCACCAAAAAATATGTATAAAATTGTCAATCATAAACCATAAACGAGTGAAAGATATGCAAAAAGTACTAGACTATTCAATTCATTTCTTTCTTCTTCTTACCTACCGAGTTAGCACAGCAGGGTTGCTAGAAAGTAAAACAACCCGAGCATATGAAAAAATAGCCAAAATACGCCTGAGCCTTTGAAAACCAAGATTGCCATCAAGGTCAGTTCAAAAAGTATGGAAAACTGATATCAGTTCCCCGTACATATCAGATATAAGTTTCCCATACTCTTTGGGTCAGTTCATATAGTGCTAAAATTGCCCAAATTTGCGTGTTTCACAACAATTTTTGGTGCTAAAGTCAAAAAAGATTACTTCGCACAAATCTTTCGAAACAAACACGGCAAAAAGGTGGTCCTGGTTAAATCAAACTTCGCACAAATCTTTCAAAACAAATGTGGAAAATGCGGTGCACACTTTTTGTTAATCCCTTAACCTTTTTTCAAAATCTCACCATTTCGTCCATGACAAAATTAAAAAGTTGTATTACGAATACGAAAGTACAAAAACTTGAAGCACGTGCCATAGTCCTACACATGATGAAATAGTGCTAAAAGAGTTCTTTCATTCTAAAGTCAGAAAAAGTTTTGCCTCTCATATAGCTCTACTTTTACCTTGCTTACTTACCCTTGGTTCATCCTGCTCCGGTTTCATGGAAGAACCACCATTTTTCATGGTCTGCCAAAATTCATCTGTTTTTAGCTGCAGGTCTATGTGTCATAATGGTTAAAGTTTTTATAAACTTTTAGAACATAATATAACATATTCCTATGGATACGCTAGTAACAACCACAAGCCGAAGACATACAATATCTTTAGTTTATTATCGCATAAAAAGTTTTGGTACACGTTATTTGGGACAGTTGCAACACATATTTAAAGATAATTTCATGATTAAAGTAAGGCCTGAAAAAGAAACGTGAGAACGGGGTTAATACAAAAGCCTTCGTAATCCCAAGATGAAATAATACGGACAGATATAAAAAAGAAAGGCACTTAGATCCATAAGACACTAAAAGATATAAGACTCAAAGGAGGCTAGAATATTGTTTAGATCAACTAGATGAGTTGTTTGGTCTGTTTCTTCGACTTTAGAAGCCTTATAAATTATCACTATTGAAAAGCAGCATAAGCTTTGTAGGCTCAAACATCAAACAACAAGATCCACAGGCTGACAACCACAGCCTGAACACAAGTATTGAGTTTAACATGTTCAAGGGCATACGGCTTCGGAGATTGCTCTTAATGACATTCATCATAGAAAAAGGACCGCTTCACTATCGCATTGCTAATTGGAATACTCAACAGGGTAAATGCCCACTTGGCTAACTCAGGAAAAGGAGGTGCCCCAGCAGCATCAAGATAATGTAGGACAGCTATCCAGAACTGAGAGGAGTCTTTGGGGATTGTTCCTCCACACACAGATGACTAGTTAACGTCCAATAGTTTCGTCCACTGATTCTCCAAGGTACTAAGATCAGTGGTAGCAACAATTCTCAATGGCAAGTCTCCAAATCAGGGTCGAAACTGAGACAAGCAAATCACAGGAGATAAAAATTTCAGTTTGAGGGGCGAATCCAGAGCAGGAGGCATTTGTTTAAGCACCGCAGAATTCGTTCAGCCGCAGTTTTCAGGAACGCAAAACACCGTATTTTGCTTTTGCTCTTCTGTGTGTCTGAAAGTTTAGATTTGGCCAGTTTAATCAGGAACTCATGTCCGTAATCAACTTGATCTGGCGGCAAATAATTTATTTCGAAGTCCATATTAACCGTCATAGACACTGCAGATGAGCAAAGTATCCTACTCTGGAGACTTAGTATAAAACCCTGCAGCTCTTACAAAATTGGTCAGCGTACTTTACCCCTAACTCCCTTCCCTAATGTGCAAATATATAACCCAAATTATATATTTCCAATGCATTCTGCGACCAATCACTTGTTTTTCTGGTTCTTGTGTTGTCACAGTTGATTAAATTTACTGGTACTATGGACGAATTTCAGTTATGTATTTGCATATTCAGGGGAAGGGCCTAGGGGTAATGTATAGCAGGGCTACAAGCAAGATATAAGCAACAATTATTTCTATATATTATCAAGTATGGATTGTTCTTTAACATGTTTCCTTCTCTAGGTATGTACCATTACAACTAGGTAAATCTGCATATTAAAAATTATAAATCATTTTCTTAACATGATTTTTTCGCAACAGCCCCAATTCTAGACTAAGCCTAGCTTAGGCCACAAGAAGGTCGGATAGATCTGTCAAATATATCAAAAAGGATAGATCTGCACAAAATTGAAGTCTTTGCTTAATCTGAGCAGCAATAAAATTCCTTGTAGCAATCATATTAAGAAACTTCTCAAGTATATTCCTTTAAATTAGCAATATTTTGCTCGCATCCTAACCTAAGACTCCTAAAGCAGAGCCATCTCAGCAATGGCGGAAATAAATTCCTAGAGGGAAAGCATTTCAGAATAAATAGCGTTCCATGTATTAAGGGAGGGCTCTTATCATTTTAATGTATAGCCACGGCTGAGCCACCGTGATTTTGGAATTTGTGTCTGGTTTTGAACTTTCAGTCAAAATAAGCCCATTAAAAAAAAATCACGTTGCCACCCCACGACCATTCCCAAATTCAGCCGCTCAAGACGGCTAAAACAAGCTCACGGGGCGAAAAACAAGCCCATCTGTCAACACAGTAGCAGAGTGGCCACCATGGTCAGTTCAAAAAGTTCTACATTTCTCCTAATTTGCGTGCTAAACAGTGATTTTTGGTGCTATAGTCACGAAATTGACTGTAATCATGGGCTCCCATATTGGAGGGGGGCTCCAGCCCCCCCCCCCTACCTGAATGATGCTGTCTTATAATTTTATATTTTGTTTTGAGATTTTTATTATACAACATTGGAAGTGCCGATTAGACCAGGTAAGCCCCATTCTAAAATTCATGACTGTAATAGTGCTAAAATAGCGCTTTCGGTCTATTTTAGAATACTGAAGCATGTTGTACAGTGTTACACATAATAAAAGATTGCTAAAATATCAATTATTAGCAGTCACACAATCATTATTTACAGTCAATTTTGCCTCACCGTAATGGTAAATTTAAGCAGTAGCAGTGGTGGTAGTTGTAGCAGCAGTGGTAGCATTTAAACAATGCCTTTATGATCATCTCCCTTTTCATTTTCTCAAATTTCGAAATTAATGTAATCAGCCATTCCTGAGCGAGGACAGTCCGTATACATATAACGCGTTTTAATTTAGTTGAACACTATTTAACATTTTCTGAAAGGCTTACATGAATGTCCTTCATCTTTTTAGAAAATAAAGTTCAAAATATATGCCCTTCTCAATAACATATACTACATCAAACAATGAACAAATTGCCCTTTGGTTTCATTGCGTTTGTTTCTTCAAAAATAGAAACTTGCATCAACAACGGCTTTTAAGAATTTCATAGACTTTTTGGATACTTGTGAATTTGGAAATCCTCGTTACCTCCAAGAGGTGGGTAAACTATTTTTTCTTTGATTATAAATTGTTTATTGATAGGTATAAAAATTTTCTGTAATATATAAATGTTAAAAAAATTTCAAAGGCTTGCAGCAACAGAAATACGTTGAGTCAAATGGTATGACAGAAAAGAAGCCTCCGGTTATGTCAGTGATATCCTAGAATTTTTTTTCTATATTCATCTTTTTTGGCTACAAATTAAAAACCAAAGTTATTTTGAAAAGAAATATGTTGAGGTGACAGCCCAGCAGTGTTGGAAATAAAAAGCTTGAAATGTTACCGGAACCCTAATATTTCAAGAACCATAACTCAAAAGGTTAAGTTTAGAAGATTTTGACTCAGACTCGATGTATGTTTTTTTTATGACTGCTAAATAATTTTGTCTTTACTCTTGCAGTTCCATGATCCAGTTGAAATTGAGATGTATGGTGGAATGCGTTTATTCAGCCCTCCTCTGCCCGGCTCTGGAATTTTTCTATCCTACATAGTAAATATCGTAGATGAGCCTCAATTAAGCCCAATTAATGCCAAATTGAGCTCTACCTTAGATAGCCAAGTATTAGGCTTACACAGATTAATTGAAGCCTTCAAGTTTGCATATGCCTAGATAACAAAGCTTGGTGATAAAGGCTTGGTAAGCCTATTAATTTAAACAACTTTTTTCAAATAATAAGTTTTTCAAAGAAAAGTAAAGAGCTCCATTACACCAAAAATAAACAGACATAAAGTCAACTAAAGTTCCAAGCATAAAACTACCACAAATCACCATAAACAAATAAATAAAACCCAAGACTTTGGTAAAAAAAAAAACAACAACTGAATATTCCAATTCACATGTCTCTGAGATTTCAAAAAAAATTCAGTTTGCTCATTTCTGGCTTTGAAAAAATCCTGTTTGGAAAATGTATCAAACTTTGATAAAAACCCCTGTGTGTGTCTATCCGCTTATCTGCCTGTCTTGACATTGGTGGCCTGGTATCCTGCTAAAATACCTAGCAGGAAAAGAGAAACATTTTTTGTTTCAAAAATGGAACAATAATATGGCTATTACACTCTTTTTTCACAATTGCATTTAACTCATCATGTAGTCTGTGTAAATCGGTAGTCATACGGTACATCTCTTCTATATTGTCCATGATCACAGGCTGCGCAATAGCGCTGCTTAAGTAAAGAACGATGTTGGCACAATGTATTATTTATTTATTTATTTCTTTTTTTTTAGACAAGGGCACTCCGTATCGAAGGAGTTGTCGTAGAAACTTTGCAAAGGGTTCATTCGATTGAAAATTGGAAGGGCTTGTGCCCTTTTTAATAGTTGAAAGTGACTGAAAGGCAACTAACACCCCTTCCACGCACACCATTTCCTCAAACACATCCAATCAAAATTTTGAGATTGCCATATTGTTCAACGTAGTTGAAAGTATTGATTCAGACTTCGTTGTGTTAACACCAATTTTTTTCGGATATAACCCTGCTAAAGCTGTGATTTTCCTCTGTGGACTTTCAGTTTGGATTTATTTACATAATCAGATTATCGCTTTGCTGGCTATATCAAATTCCCTTGGGACAGTACATTTTCATTGTCAGTCTTCAGAGTTTAAGCACCTGTTTTTAGACTTATACTTCACTAACAAGAACTTAATTAATTCAGTGACCTTCAAAATTATAAAAGTTCACAATTAAGATCAAACTGGGCATACGATATTCGTAGGCAATTACGCTGAGATTGAGGTGGGGAAAGAAAAGTAATCAGAAGAGGGGTGGAGAGTTGTTAGCGAGAGCTGTGGTACCCGCTGGGCTTACCCCTTAAATTGCAGGGACAAGGTAGACAGCCTCCAACACTTCACTTACTTTTCTCGCTTTGAAACCACCAGAAAAACATCATTCTGCACTTAGACGGTGAAGTTGTTTTCCAGGAAAGATTATACTTTCGCATTGCGCATAAGGATTAATTGTTTGGATATTGACCTAACTATATCAATGGACTCTTTTTGACCTTGAATTGGCATTGCAGTTATTATTGCTATAACGTGAGCAAGATGTTAGTGGAATATGCATATTCGCCTGTTCTGAATTTTCTCCAATCAAATTTTCGGGAAGGAATCGACGACGTGACGATAATCAATCATGCACTGGAATTTTTTGATGATAACGTCATTAAAGACGCCAAAGCGGAGTTTTGGGGAATAGCAGATGCGAATAAATCTGTTCCACAGCGGCAGGGTGACCTAGCTTCGCGTAGAAATTTGAAAGATAGTTTGGACTTTTTGCGTCAATGTGACTCTGATAATACCCCGCTCCCAATTTTTGTCATTTTCTTACCTACAGAAGTGCTGGTTATCCCCGCAATAGCTTACTCCAGGCTGGTCAGCAAGATTAGCTCTCTAGACGGAGCGCTTAAGCAGATAAACGAGAAAGTGACATCTTATGATCTGAATTTTCCCTCCCTGCCCAGTGCCTCGTTTAAGCCAAATGTAAACACATCCACTACTACTGTAGTAATCTCTGGAATTTCTCCCGAGCTTAACAATCCTGTGAAACGTTGCGATGCCATTGACCAAATCAAGGGACACCAAGCCATTCATTCTATCAAGCCGTCGGGCAATAAACTTTTAGTGCAGATTGACCCAGTTGCTGCAAAGGACTTTTATGATGCGGTACCTAATGTTCTGAAGTGCGATGCAAAACTTCAAGAGTGGAAACTCGTTGGAATAGTTAAAGGCATACCGCTAGATTATGACGTCAGTTTGTTCGTGGGGCGTAAAGGAGTTGTAGACGCTAAGCGCCTCGGGCAGTCCTTGACTGTTAAGATATTCTTCTACGATGCTGTTGGGCTTTCAAATGCACTTCGTCACGGACTTAAGGTAGAATATGAAATTTTCCGAGTATTTGAGTGCCTCCGTCCTCCCCGTTGCTGTTATAAGTGTCAATCACCTGATCATGTGAAGGTCAGTTGCACCAGCCCTCCCCGCTGTTCCCGCTGCAGCGGTAAGTGCCACGTAATCCGCAGTGCCATAGCTAAGCGTGCCTCGAACAAGAAATGACTGGATCAGTAACGTTTTCTGTGTGTTCTTTCAACATAAATGGCACCAAAGACAAAGATTATTCAATAAATCAGAAAATGAACGATTTTGACATCGTGTTGCTGCACGAACATCTTTTTCCGGCTGTAAGCGACAGCTTACTAAACAGAAGTGACGAACATGGAGTTTATACAATCAGTGCCAGACGTACGAGGGGCAGACTTTCCGGAGGGCTTGCATTTCTTATGAGTAATAGACTTTCGTGCTTCTCTCCCCAGTGCATACACTCTTGCGATAATTTTAATGCCCTTCGAATTGCAGATCTAGTGATTATCAATACTTACCTACCTCATGATAAAAAAAAAACAGTTTTGTCACTTAATAAATTCACAAAAATTGTGTCTTCTCTGAAGAATTTCCTTCGGAATATTGAAAGTCATAGCTTTGAGTGGATCATAGTGGGAGACCTAAATTGTAACATAAATAGAGAGTCAACTCGGTCTGATCTTGTGCTTCAGTCTTTGCCAGATGGATATAAGATAGTAGCTAAGAGTGCAGATTTTTGGTATATTCATAATAGCGGACGTGTGTCTGATATAGACCACTGTGTTTGCTCGGCTGGTGTGATATGCTTGAGTGTCGAGGTTCATGATGAAGAAAGAGATTATGATCACCTCCCCCTCTCTTTTACCGTCTCTGTTTCGCATTCTTCTGGCCCGAATCAGTGTGAATCTTCTGTACGGGGCACGAAATGGTATAATAAGCGTGAATGGAATAAAGTTAACTGCACCTTATATATCTGTACTTTGGCAACTCTGCTCTCATCTGTGACAGTTCCTTGCCATTTACTTTGTACCAGTGTCCTCTCACCTAATGCTCGATCACAACTTAATTCTTACTATTCTCTGATTGTTGCCTGCCTTAAACAAGCCGAGGCCATAGCTGTCCCTGTTTCGCGTATTCGTTCGAAAACAAGAAGTTCTTTATGGAAAGAGGACCCTCAGTTAAAAATTTTTTAAAATCGGGCAAAAATGTGGCTTCGGATATGGAATGCGTGTGGACGCCCCATTTCGGGTCATGTATTTAATATTAAAAGAAAAACTAAATCTGAATTCAAATCTTATTTGCGAAGTGTCCGATATAAGGGTAAGGAATTTCCAAAAAATCCTTGGGAATGGAGTGAAGTGGTGAATTCTAGTAAGCTAAACCCGACTGTTTCGTTCAGTTTAATTCCTGGTGATTCATGGGTTAGTCATTACTCGACAGTTTTCAGTACAGTAAATTATTCAGTCCATTCCAGGTTTTGCAGATTGCTTGATTCAGTTATTCCGCGTAGACTACGCCAGAAAGATATTATCCCTATTAGTGCTGAGTCTGTTGTGAAAAGCATTAACAAACTAAAATCTAAGTCTGTTGATTTGGACGGAATTTGTGTTGAACATTTAAGAATCGATTCTCCCGAGTTAATTAGTCATCTGCAACTACCTTTTCAGAAGTGTGTTAGTAGCTCACTAGTGCCTGACTCTTTCCTGTGTGGTACCTCTGTTCTGAAGCAAGTGAAGGATCCGCTAAATTGTGGATCCTACCGCCCTATCACTGTAGCTTGTAATTTAAGTAAACTTATTTGAATATGTGTTGCTCCCATTTATTCAAGATAAGGTGGATTATGACGTAAATCAGTTCGGTTTTAAGTCGCGTATATGATGCCAGCATGCCCACCGTATACTTGCAAAGGTGTTACAAGAAGCACAACGTTTAAAAACGGAAGTTCACTTTTGTGCGTTAGACCTATCTAAAGCTTTCGATACTGTTTGTCACTCTCAGGCATAGTTTTCTCTGGCACGTTTGAGCATGAATAGTTCAATTATTTGTGTACTTCGGTTTTGGTACCAGAATTCATTTATTCAGTTGAGGCAGGGCTCCCGGGCCTTTGGCAAAATCCCAGTTAGATCTGGGGTCCGTCAGGGTTGTGTGCTTTCACCTCATATTTTTAAAGCTTGTTTATTGAATGTTCTTAATATGATACAGCTTTCTTACTCTTTAGGGTTGTCAAACTTCTCCTATATTGCATATGCGGATGATTTTATGCTTGTTAGCAGGTCAAAGTTTACATTAATGAAGTGTGTGCTACTAGTAACGCGGCTGTATGGGGAAATTGGATTAAGCCTCAACACTGATAAATGCGAATATTTAGTGTGTAATTCAAAATCTTCAGCGACGCCGCTTGATTGCGGCGTATTTTCTGTAAAAAGTGTTGAATCTTTCCGATGGCTTGGGATCAATATTTGCAAATCGCTTACTTTATTTCGTTTCCAGGCATTGAGTGATAGTAAAGAGAAGCTGAAACTGGGGTATGCCAAAATTGTCCCCAACAGGGGAAGATATAACAGAAAAGCATTGGCTAAATTGTACTCGAGCTTTTGTGACCATGCGGTTTTGTTCCCAGCTGGCCTTCACATCCTGTTTCGGCCAGGGGATATTAGCGATATTAGAATTATGTATTTCAGATATTGCAAGTTTTTATTGTATCTGCCTCGCAGATACAGTAATAGAAAGATGATGCGGATTTTTGGCGCTCCGGATATTGTAAATTGTTTTGTCAGAAAAAGTAGCCGTCTTCAAGAGAACATTTATGCTACTTTGGGTGTTAACCACCCATTTATCGGGGTAGCCACAGCGCATTGAGTGCAATAGTCATTTATTGTGTTGTTGTTAAATGTATCTTTGTGTTTTTTTTGTTTTTTTTCTTTTCTTGTGTTACTCCACTTCATTTTCTGTATGGTGGGTCAAAAATAAATTATTATTATTATTATTATTATAAAGATCTAGAAATTAAGTCATTGAGGAGAACGCTCCCCCCATAGCCCACATGGCAAGGGTTGTAAATTATGCTCTGGGGGTATATAAGATTTTCATAGAAAACGTTGTCGTAGAAACTTCAAAAAGAGCTCATTTGATTAGAAATTCAAAGCGCTAATGCCCTTCTTAATAGCCAAAAGTGATTGGAGGGCAACAGCCCCACCTCACTCGCCCACAATTTCCCACAACACATCCAATCAAAATTTTGAGATAAAAATGTTGTCCAACGTAGTTGAAAGTTCTGGAAATTACGTCTTTGAGGAAGACAAATCCCCCCCCCACAGTCCTCAGGGCAAGGGTTGTAAGTTATGCCCTGGGGGCATATAAGGTTTTTATAGAAACCGTTGTCCTAGAAACTTCAAAATGGGCTCATTCGATTGCAAATTGAAAGGGCTAGTGCCCTTTTTAATAGTCGAAAGTAATTGGAGAGCAACTAGCCCCCCCCCCTCTCACGCCCTCAATTTCCCCAAACAAATACAGTCAAAATTTTGAGATAGCCATTATGTTTGACGTAGTTGAAAGTTCTGGAAATTATGTCTTTGAGGATGGAAAACCCCCCATACCACTCAGGGCAAGGGTTGTAAATTATGCCCTGGGGGCATATGAGATTTTTATTGAAAGTGTTGTTGTAGAGACTTCAAAAAGGGCTCATTCAATTGGAAATCGAAAAGGCTAGTGCCCTTTTTAATAGTAGAAAGTGATTGGGGGGTAACTATCCCCATTCTCACGCCCACCATTTCCCCAAACCCATCCAGTAAAATTTATGAGATAGCCACTTTGTTCAACGTAGTTAAAAGTTCTAGAAATTAGGTCTTTGAAGATGACCCCCCTAACCCCTGAGGGCAAGGGTTGTAAGTTACGCCCAGCGGGCATATAAGGTTTTTATAGATAGAGCGTTGTCTTAAAAACTTCAAAAAGAGTTCATTCAATTGCAAACTGAAAGGGCTAGTGCCCTTTTTAATACTAGAAAGTGATTGAGGGGCAACTATCCCCACTCTCACGCAAACCATTTTCCAAAACACATCCAGCAAAATTTTGAGATAGCCATTTTGTTCAACGTAGTTGAAAGTTCTAGAATTTAAGTCTTGGAAGACGATAAGACCCCCCCCCCCTCAGGGCAAGGGTTGTAAGTTGTGCCCTGGGGGCATATAAAGATTTTATAGATAGCATTGTTGTAGAAACTTCAAAAAGGGCTCACTCAATTGGAAATTCAAAGGGCTAATGCCCTTTTTTAAAGTCGAAAGTGATTGGAGGGCAACTAACCAACCTCTCACGCCCAACGTTTCCCCAAACACATCCAATCAAAATTTTGAGATAGCCATTTTGTTCAACGTAGTTGAAAGTTCTGGAAATCATGTCTTTGAGGATGACAGCTCTTCCCCCGAGTCCTCAGGATAAGGGTAGAAACCTCAGAAAGGGCTCATTTGATTGGAAACTGAAAGGGCTAGTGCCCAATTCCATTGTAGAAAGTTATTGGAGGGCAACTAACCTCCCTCTCACGCCCACCGTTTCCCCAAACACATCCAATTTTGAGATAGCCATTTTGTTCAAAGTAGTTTAAAGTTCAGTAAATTAGGTCTTTGAGGAAGACCACCACTCCTACAACCCTTAGGGCAAGGGTTGTAAGTTATGCCCTGGGGTCATCTGAGGTTTTTTTTATAGAAAATATTGTCATAGAAACTTCAAAAAGGGATCATTCGATTGCAAACTGAAAGGGCTAGTACCCTTTTTAATAGTCAAAAGTGATCAGAGGGCAACTAACCCACTCTCACGCTCATTATTTCCCCGAACACATTCAATCAAAATTTTTAGATAACCATTTTGTTCAACATAGTTGAAAGGTCCGGATATAATGTCTCTGAGGATGACAAACCCCCATAGCCCCCTTGGCAAAGATTGTAAGTTATGCCCTGAGGGCATATAGATTTTTATAGAAAGTGTAGCCGTAGAAACTTCAAAAAGGCCTCATTCAATTGGGAATTGAGCGGGCTTGTGCCCTTGTCAATAGTCAAAAGCAATCGGCGGGTGAATGCCCCCCCCACGCCCAACATTCCCCTAAACACTTCCGATCAACATTTTGATATAGGCATTTCGTTAAACGTAGTTGAAGGGTCTGTAAATTATGTCTTTCGGTATGAGCCCCCCCCACAGCCCTAGGGGCTAAGGTTGTAAGTTTTGCCCGAGGGGCATTTAAGGTTTTTATAGAAAGCGTTGTCGTAAAAACTTCAAAAAGGGCTCATTCGATTGGAAATTGAGATGGCTATTATCCTTTGTAACAGTCAAAAGTAATCGGAGGGAGAATCAAGCCTTCCCACGCCCATCATTTTCCCAAACATTTTCGATCAACACTTTTATATGGCCAGTTTGTTCAAGGTGATTGAAAGGTCTGGAAATTATGTCGTTAAGGATGACAGTCCTCCCCCTATAGCCCTCTGGACAAGGGTCGTAAGTTATGCCCTTGGGGCATATAAGGTTTTTATAGAAAGTTTTGTCACAGAAGCTTCGAAAAGGGCTCACTCGATTGGAAATTGAGAGGACTAGTGCCTTTTGTATAATTCGAAAGTGATTAGAGGGCAAATTCCGATCCCCCCCCCACCCCTACACCCATCATTTCCCGAAACACTTGCAATCAAATTTTGAGATAGCGATTTTGTTCAACGCATTTGAAAGGTCTGGAAATTATGTCTTTGAGGATAACATATCCCCCCAGCCCTCAGGGCAAGGGTTATAAGTTATGCCCTGGGGGCATATAAGATTTTATTGAAAGTTTTGTCGTAGAAACTTCAAAAGGGCTCCTTTGATTGGAAATTGAAAGGAATAGTGCCATTTTTAATAGTTGAAAGTGATTGGAGAGTGAATACCGCCCCTCTCACGCCCACCATTTCTCCAAATACATCCAATCAAAATTTTGAGATAGCCATGTTGTTTAACGTAGTTTAAAGTTCTAGAAATTTGGTCTTAGAGGATGACAACCACCCTAACAGACTTTAGGGTAAGGGTTGTAGTTTATGCCCTGGGGGCATATAAGGTGCTTATAGAAAGCGTTGTCGTTTCAAAAAGGGTTCATTCGATTGGAAATCGAAAGGCCTAGTGCCTTTTTTAATAGTCAAAAGTTATTGGAAAGTTTGACATTTTTATAGTAAAGATCGAAGTGGGTATAATGTATTATTTGTTGTTGTTGTTGTTTAGACCAGGGCACTTCGTATCGAAGGAGTTGTCGTGGGAACTTCGAAAAGGGCTCATTCGATTGGAAATAGAAAGGGCTGATGCCCTTTTTAATAGTCGAAAGTGATTTGAAGGCAACTAATCCTCCTTCCACTCCCACCCTCCCATTTATCCATTATGTTCAAAAACTAAATGTTGCCTTAAGATTAAATAAAAATGCACTGTGATAATGCTAATTCCCACTAAGGCACCTCAGCAGTATCCCAAGAACGACTGAGGGTATAATGTTCAAAATTTCCGGGCTACTTCTGCTCCTAAAATTTAACCAAATCAAAATAGCGTAAGTGTATCCAAGCTATCAAAGAAAGTAAACAGATTTTTTTTGCAAATGGTATCAAGTTTTGTATTCCAGGTCAACTAAAGGAGGTAAGAAACTAAATTAAACACTTCTATTCGTGTCCAGATTTTTAAAAGGGTATATGTTATTAAAAATGCTGAAAATTTTTCTCCAGGATACAAATAGCTGGCTAAACAATAAAATCTTAAAAAACGAAGAAGTTTAAAGTATTATTTTCTTTTTCCCTGAAAAGACTATCTCAAAATAAAACGAACAGAAATAAATTAAAAAAACTTTTTCCACAAAATATGTTTTTCAAAGAAAAGTAAAGAACTCCATTACACAAAAAATGAGCAAAAATAAAATCAAATAATCTACCAAGCGTGAAACTACCACAAATCAGCATCGATAAATAAATGAAACCCAAAACGAACAGAAATTACAATAATTAACCGAGTCAAACTCAAAACGAGCAGAAATTAACATAAGTTGGGCGCAAAACCCCAATGCCTTCCCAAGGTCAGAACAAAATTAGCACTTTACTGAAAAAATACAAATGAATGTGCATTGTCAGTTTACTATACATATACTGATATTTAGTAATCAAAATGTTGATTTGTTAAATTTATAAAAGTAAAAACATTTATATTTTTTCAGTAAAGTGCAAACTTTGTTCTGGCCTTGGGAAGGCATAGGGGTTTTAAAAATAATAATAATAACAATATATTGCGAAAACTGGTTTCATTTACTTGCGCCTCTGGTTTTGCGCCCAACGGATGTTATTTTCAGCTCGTTTTGAGTTTGACTCGGTTAATTATTGTAATTTCTGTTCGTTTTGGGTTTCATTTATTTATCGATGCTGATTTGTGGTAGTTTCACGCTTGGTAGATTATTTGATTTTATTTTTGCTCATTTTTTGTTGAATGGAGTTCTTTACTTTTCTTTGAAAAACTTATTTTGTGGAAAAAGTTTTTTAAATTAATGTCAATATAAAACGAACAGAAACTAATTAAAAAAAACTTTTTCCACAAAATAAGTTTTTCAAAAAAAAGTAAAGAACTCCATTAAACCAAAAATGAGCAAAAAAAGAATCAAATAATCTACCAATCATACAACAAGCGCAAATCAGTATCAATAAATAAATGAAACCCAAAACAAACAGAAATTAAAATAAATAACAGAGTCAAACTCAAAATGAGCAGAAAATAATATGACTAGGGTTCTAGACCCCTATGCTTTCTAAAAACCAGAATATAATTTGTACTTTGCTTTTAGAATCTATGCTTTTATTTCTAAGCAGGGAATCATTTGATAATTTTTGAAATTATATTTTTATTAAAATAAAATAGAGGGCAAAGCGGACAGTAAGTATAAGCAAATTGATTCCATAATTTTAATTTTTCCCCTGTCTTTATCATCATTCCTAACGAGATAATTAATACGAGGTATTGATGATTTTGCAGAGGCCCAAGTGAGAAAAGGTAGATTTATCTAAATGGATTTTTTTTTTGAAAAATATAGATTTCATTAAAATTTGGCCCGAAAAGTTTTGAAAGACAGGGGGGGGCACTAATCAAGATTTTGCCCTGGGCACAAGAGTGGCTAGAGCCACCACTGCCGCTACTATAAAAGTCCAAAACATTGGTGTAACTGATTTGGAGTTGTTGGATATTAGTGACACAGAAGGGAGAGAATCCCCAAAAATAAATAAAATATAAAGCTACATTCTTTCGATTATAGTATACGATCACATTGCCTATACGTTAAATGTTTTTTTTTTTTAATTCAAGCAGTAAATTCAGGGCTTTTATTTCAAAAATAGTAAGTCTATTAAAAACAGCGCTGGGAAACTTGGCACACATTTGGGACAGAAACAAATAAACAAATCTTTCCAGTAATTCTAGTACAACAATTTGAAATTAACAGAGGCAGTATTTAAGACTAGTACCCGTCAACATCTCCACCTTTACGAAAATCGGAGTTTGCATATATAAGGTCATTTTCTTTTGAAATTCCAACGACAACTGAACCCCAACCAAGAAACTGAGTTGCGTTGTGACCAAAAGTCTCTAACTCATCAACGAAATACTAAAAAAAAAAGAAATACAAATTAGAAATAAAAGCATAGATTCTAAAAGCATAATAATGCATTAATAAAAAAATACAAAATTAAACAGAAAATATAAAAAAGATATTGGCATGATATTGGCAAAATATATACAAATTTTATATATAAAATATAAAAAAAACAAAAAAATGTATAAATAAAAGGTGCTTGAAATTTTGTCTAGCACATAATACGTATTGGGTAAGTACTTGGGTATTAATACGTATTGGGTACTTATTGGGTACCCAATAAGTACCCATTTAGCTTTAAGGTTAATAAATTATTTGATCACGTCTAGTACATAATACGTATTGGGTAAGTACTTGGGTATTAATACGTATTGGGTACTTATTGGGTACCCAATAAGTACCCAATTAGCTTTAAGGTTAATAAATTATTTGATCACGTCTAGTACATAATACGTATTGGGTAAGTACTTGGGTATTAATACGTATTGGGTACTTATTGGGTACCCAATAAGTACCCATTTAGCTTTAAGGTTAATAAATTATTTGATCACGTCGAGTACATAATACGTATTGGGTAAGTACTTGGGTATTAATACGTATTGGGTACTTATTGGGGAACCAATAAGCACCCAAGTAGCTTTAAGGTTAATAAATTATTTGATCACGTCTAGTACATAATACGTATTGGGTAAGTACTTGGGTATTAATACGTATTGGGTACTTATTGGGTACCCAATAAGCACCCATTTAGCTTTAAGGTTAATAAATTATTTGATCACGTCTAGTACATAATACGTATTGGGTAAGTACTTGGGTATTAATACGTATTGGGTACTTATTGGGTACCCAATAAGTACCCAATTAGCTTTAAGGTTAATAAATTATTTGATCACGTCTAGTACATAATACGTATTGGGTAAGTACTTGGGTATTAATACGTATTGGGTACTTATTGGGTACCCAATAAGCACCCAATTAGCATTAAGGTTAATAAATTATTTTATCACGTCTAGTACATAATACGTATTGGGTAAGTACTTGGGTATTAATACGTATTGGGTACTTATTGGGTACCCAATAAGCACCCAATTAGCTTTAAGGTTAATAAATTATTTGATCACGTCTAGTACATAATACGTATTGGGTAAGTACTTGGGTATTAATACGTATTGGGTACTTATTGGGTTCCCAATTAGCTTTAAGGTTAATAAATTATTTGATAACCAAAGTTTATGGTGTCAGTAAAGACTAAATCGATATCATTTTCAAGCACATGATGTATAGTCATTAGGGATGCACAATCTCCATTTCTTTGAGTTTGTTAGTCTCCATTAACGGTAAGTTTAGACTTTAATATATATAAGTGTTAAATGGTATAATTCACAGTTAAATTTGTGATGTTTGAAAAGTAGAATTGTAAAAAAGCTGATAACATAAAAATATAGTTCTATGGTTTTGATTAATTTGTAAATTTAGACGCAAGGTGGTGAAAAAGGGATAAACTGTGCTTACCAGGTAAGGTAACTCCAAAGGGGTTGCTAACTCATAAGCGATTTATTTTAAATTTGGAATAAGATCCTAAGCACCAATCTATGGAAACGATTAGCGATGACATTATGACTAGACCTAGCTTTAATTCTCGGATGTGTTCTGCAAAATATACGAGTACCATTTGAGCCGTGTTGTCAATATAAAATATGCTCTAACGTTGTAGTATACTAAAAAGTTGGTACTAATAGAGATTTAGATGCCAAGAAAAGAATTTTAATTAAAAATTCAGAACAATCCTTAGAAATCCTTAGAAATCAAGTAGTGAGACGATTATGAGTCTAGAGCATCTATCGTTGAGGGGGAGCCGGATTTCCAGGCATTCTTTAAATATCGGTCAAAAATTAAATCAAAAACAAGTTTCTTTTTTAAATTTAGAATAGGGGCAAAATTAGACCCTAAGACGAACAGAAATCATTATGTAGATGAGGAGGGTTGCCCCCTCCTCAAGAAATTTCCGGAACTTTCAACTACGTTGAACAAATTGGCTATCTCAAAATTGAGATTGAAAGTGTTTGGGGAAATGATGGGCGTGGGGGGATGGTCATTTGAACTCTGATGACTTTCGAATAATAAAAAAGACAAAAGTCCTCTCAATTTCCAATCGAATGAGCCCTTTCGGAAGTTTCCATGACAACACTTTCTATAAAAACTTTATAAGCCCCAAGGGCGAATAAGGCTTTATAGTGTTTGGGGAAATGATGGGCACGGGGATGGTCATTTGCCCTCTGATCACTTTCGACTAATAAAAAAGGCACCAGTCCTCTCAATTTCCAATCGAATGAGCCTTGTTGGAAGTTTCTACGAAAACGCTTTCTATAAAATCTAATATGCTCCAAGGGCATAAGTTACAACCCTTTTCCTGAGGGCTGGGTGAGGGGTGGTTGTCATACTCAGACATAATTTTCGGACCCTTTAACTACGTTCAACAAAATGGTTATATCTAAATGTTGATCGGAAGTGTTAGGGGAAACGATGGACGTGGGGGGGATTCTCCCTCCAATTACTTTCGACTATTAAAAAGGGGAATAGCGCTCTCAATTTCCAATCGAATGAGCCCATTTTGAAGCTTATACGACAACGCTTTCTATAAAAACCTTATATGCCCTCAGGACATAACTTACAACCTTAGCCTCGAGGGCTGTGGGGGGGGGGGGGGGTTGTCATACTCAAAAACATTATTTCCAGACCCTTCAAACACCTTCAACAAAATTGCTATATAAAAATACTGGTCGGATGTTTGGGGAAATGATGGGCGTGGGGGGGGGAGGAATTCGCCTCCGATCGCTTTTGATTATTAATAAGGGCACTAACCCTCTCAATTTCCAATTGAATGAGCCCTTTTTGAAGATTTTCATAGAAAGCGTTGTCGTAGAAACTTCAAAAAGAGCTCATTTGATTAGAAACTCAAAGGGCTAATGCCCTTCTTAATAGCCAAAAGTGATTGGAGGGAAACAACCCCACCTCTCACGCCCACAACTTCCCACAACACATCCAATCAAAATTTTGAGATAAAACTGTTGTTCAACGTAGTTGAAATTTCTGGAAATTACGTCTTTGAGGAAGACAAATCCCCCCCCACATCCCTCAGGGCACGGGTTGTAAGCTATGTCCTCGGGGCATATAAGGTTTTTATAGAAAACGTTGTCGTAAAAACTTCAAAATGGCTCATTCGATTGCAAATTGAAAGGGCTAGTGCCCTTTTTATTAGTCGAAAGTAATTTGAGAGCAACTAGCCCCCCACACACGCCCACAAATTACCCAAACACATACAGTCAAAATTTTGAGATAGCCATTATGTTTGACGTAGTTGAAAGTTCTGGAAATTATGTCTTTGAGGATGGAAAACCCCCCATACCACTCAGGGCGAGGGTTGTAATTTATGCCCTGGGGGCATATAAGGTTTTTATAGAAAGGGTTGTTGTAGAGACTTCAAAAAGGGCTCATTCAATTGGAAATCGAAACGGCTATTGCCCTTTTTAATAGTAGAAAGTGATTGGTGGGTAACTATCCCCATTCTCACGCCCACCATTTCCCCAAACCCATCCAGTAAAATTTTGAGATAGCCACTTTGTTCAACGTAGTTAAAAGTTCTAGAAATTAGGTCTTTGAAGATGACCCCCCTAACCCCTCAGGGCAAGGGTTGTAAGTTATGCCCAGCGGGCATATAAGGTTTTTATAGATACAGCGTTGTCTTAGAAACTTCAAAAAGAGTTCATTCAATTGCAAACTGAAAGGGCTAGTGCCCTTTTTAATACTAGAAAGTGATTGAGGGGCCACTATCCCCACTCTCACGCAAACCATTTTCCAAAACACATCCATTAAAATTTTGTGATAGACATTTTGTTCAACGTAGTTGAAAGTTCTAGAATTTAAGTCTTGGAAGACGATAAGACCCCCCCCTCAGGGCACGGGTTGTAAGTGTTGCCCTGGGGGCATATAAGGTTTTTATAGATAGCATTGTCGTAGAAACTTCAAAAAGAGCTCATTCAATTGGAAGTTGAAAGGGATTATGCCCTTTTTAAAAGTCGAAAGTGATTGGAGGGCAACTAACCCCCTTCTCATGTCCACCTTTTCTCTAAACACATCCAATCAAAATTTGGAGAGAGCCATTTTGTTCAACGTAGTTGAAAGTTCTGGAAATCATGTCTTTGAGGATGACAGCTCCTCCCCCCAGGCCTCAGGATAAGGGTAGAAACCTCAGAAAGGGCTCATTTGATTGGAAACTGAAAGGGCTAGTGCCCAATTCCATTGTAGAAAGTGATTGGAGGGCAACTAACCTCCCTCTCACGCCCACCGTTTCCCCAAACACATCCAATTTTGAGATAGCCATTTTGTTCAAAGTGTTTTAAAGTTCAGGAAATGAGGTCTTTGAGGAAGACCACCACTCCTAAAACCCTTAGGGCAAGGATTGTAAGTTATGCCCTGGGGTCATATGAGGTTTTTTTTTATAGAAAATATTGTCATAGAAACTTCAAAAAGGGATCATTCGATTGCAAACTGAAAGGGCTAGTACCCTTTTTAATAGTCAAAAGTGATCAGAGGGGAACTAACCCACTCTCACGCTCATTATTTCCCCGAACACATTCAATCAAAATTTTTAAATAACCATTTTGTTCAACGTAGTTGAAAGGTCCGGATATAATGTCTCTGAGGATGACAAACCCCCATAGCCCCCTTGGCAAAGATTGTAAGTTATGCCCTGAGGGCATATAGATTTTTATATAAAGTGTAGCCGTAGAAACTTCAAAAAGGCCTCATTCAATGGGGAATTGAGAGGGCTAGTGCCCTTGTCAATAGTCAAAAGCACTCGGAGGGGGGATGCCCCCCCCCATGCCCAACATTCCCCAAAACACTTCCGATCAACATTTTGATATAGGCATTTCGTTAAACGTAGTTGAAGGGTCTGTAAATTATGTCTTTCGGTATGACCCCCCCCACATCCCGAAGGGATAAGGTGGGACGTTTTGCCCGAGGGGCATTTAAGGTTTTTATAGAAAGCGTTGTCGTAAAAACTTCAAAAAGGGCTCATTCGATTGGAAATTGAGATGGCTATTATCCTTCGTAACAGTCAAAAGTAATCGGAGGGAGAATCAAGCCTTACCACGCCCATCATTTTCCCAAACATTTCCGATCAACACTTTGATATGGCCATTTTGTTCAACGTAATTGAAAGGTCTAAAAATTATTTCTTTGAGGATGACAATCCTCCCCCCATAGCCCTCGGGACAAGGGTCGTAAGTTATGCCCTTGGGGCATATAAGGTTTTTATAGAAAGATTTGTCAGAGAAGCTTCTAAAAGGGCTCACTCGATTGGAAATTGAGAGGACTAGTGCCTTTTGTATAACTCGAAAGTGATTAGAGGGCAAATTCCCATCCCCCCCCCACCCCTACACCCATCATTTCCCCAAACACTTGCAATCAAATTTTGAGATAGCGATTTTGTTCACCGCATTTGAAAGGTCTGGAAATTATGTCTTTGAGGATAACATATCCCCCCAGTCCTCAGGGCAAGGGTTATAAGTTATGCCCTGGGGGCATATAAGATTTTATTGAAAGTTTTGTCGTAGAAACTTCAAAAGGGCCCATTTGATTAGAAATTGAAAGGAATAAGGCCATTTTTAATAGTTGAAAATGGTTGGAGAGCGAATACCGCCCCTCTCACGCCTACCATTTCCCCAAACACATCCAATCAAAATTTTTAGATAGCCTTGCTGTTTAACGTAGTTTAAAGTTCTAGAAATTTGGTCTAAGAGGATGACAACCACCCTAACAGACCTTAGGGTAAGGGCTGTTATTTTTACCCTAGGGGTCTATGAGCTTCTGAGAGAAAGCGTGTTGGCGTTAGAAAGAATTCAATAGGTCGGCAATCGAAGGGCCTGGTGCCCATTTTAAAGGTTGAAACTGATTGAAAGGTTAAGAATGTCTATACTTACGACCAAAATGAGTGTAATGTTTTATTTGTTGTTGTTGTTGTTTAGACCACGGCAATTTGCATCGAAGGAGTTGTCGTACGAGCTTCGAAAAGGGCTGATTAAATTGGAAATAGAGAGGGTTGATGCCATTTTAATAGTCGAAAGTGATTTGAAGGCAACTAATCCTCCTTCCACTCCCACCCCCCCATTTATCCATTATGTTCAAAAACTAAATGTTGCCTTAAGATTAAATAAAAATGCACTGTGATAATGCTAATTACCAATAAGGCATCTCACCAGTATCCCAAGAACGACTGAGGGTATTATATTTAAACTTTTGGGGCTACTTCTGCTCCTTAAATTTAACCAAATCAAAAGAGCGTAAGTGTATCCAAGCTATCAAAGAAAGTAAACAGATTTTTTTTGCAAACGGTATCAAGTTTCCCATTTCAGGTCAACTAGAGGAGGTATAAAACTAAATTAAACAGTACTATTTGTATCCAGATTTTTAAAAGGGTGTATGTTGTTAAAATTGCTGAAAAATTTTTTCCAGCATACAAATAGCAGGCCAAACTATAAAATCTTAAAAAACGAAAAGATTTAAAGTATTATTTTCTTTTTCCCTGAAAAGACTATGTTAATATAAAACGAACAGAAATTAATTAAAAAAGACTTTTTTCACAAAGTAAGCTTTTCAAAGAAAAGTAAAGAACTCCATTAAACCAAAAATTAGCAAAAATAAAATAAAATAATCTACCAAGCGTGAAACTACCACAAATCAGCATCAATAAATAAATGAAACCGAAAACGAACAGAAATTACAATTATTAACCGAGTCAAACTCAAAACGAGCAGAAATTAACATAAGTTGGGCGCAAAACCCCAATGCCTTCCCAAGGTCAGAACAAAATTTGCCCTTTACTGAAAACATACAAATGAATGTGCATTGTCAGTTTAATATACATATACTGATATTTAGTAATCAAAATGTTAATATTATTTGATTTGTTAAAGTTATAAAAGTAAAAACATTTATATTTTTTCAGTAAAGTGCAAATTTTGTTCTGGCCTTGGGAAGGCATAGGGTTTTAAAAATAATAATAATAACAATATATTGCGAAAACTGGCTTGCGCCTCTGGTTTTGCGCCCAACTAATGTTAATTTCTGCTCGTTTTGAGTTTGACTCGGTTAATTATTGTAAAAAACTTTTTTCACAAAGTAAGCTTTTCAAAGAAAATTAAAGAACTCCATTAAACAAAAAATGAGCAAAAATAAAATTAAATAATCTACCAAGCGTGAAACTACCACAAATCAGCATCAATAAATAAATGAAACCGAAAACGAACAGAAATTACAATTATTAACCGAGTCAAACTCAAAACGAGCAGAAATTAACATAAGTTGGGCGCAAAACCCCAATGCCTTCCCAAGGTCAGAACAAAATTTGCACTTTACTGAAAAAATACAAATGAATGTGTATTGTCAGTTTAATATACATATACTGATATTTAGTAATCAAAATGTTAATATTATTTGATTTATTAAAGTAGTAAAAGTAAAAACATTTATATTTTTTCAGTAAAGTGCAAATTTTGTTCTGGCCTTGGGAAGGCATAGGGGTTTTAAAAATAATAATAATAACAATATATTGCGAAAACTGGCTTGCGCCTCTGGTTTTGCGCCCAACTAATGTTAATTTCTGCTCGTTTTGAGTTTGACTCGGTTAATTATTGTAATTTCTGTTTGTTTTGGGTTTCATTTTTTTTATCGATGCTGATTTGTGGTAGTTTCACGCTTGGTAGATTATTTGATTCTATTTTTGATCAATTTTAGCTTAATGGAGCTCTTATCTTTTCTTGGATAAACTTATTTTGTGGAAGAAGTTTTTTAAATTAATGTCAATAAAAAACGAACAGAAATTAATTAAAAAAAACTTTTACCAAAAAAAAATTTTTTCAAAAAAAAAAAAACAACTCCATTAAACCAAAAATGAGCAAAAAAAAAAAATCAAATAATCTACCAAGCATACAACTAGCGCAAATCAGTATCAATGAATAAATGAAACCCAAAACAAACAGACATTAAAATAAATAACAGAGTCAAACTCAAAATGAGCAGAAAATAATATGACTAGGGTTCTAGACCCCTATGCTTTCTAAAAACCAGAATATAATTTGAACTTTACTGAAAAAATCTTTTTAAATTTTTTCATTTTAAAGCTTAAAGAAGTCAAAAATAATTATTATTTTAAGGAATAAATATCAGCATATGTATATCAAACTGACCATGCACATTTTTTCGCTAATTTAATTTGAATTTTTTTTTAATATAGCAGTAAAAATCAAGGTACCAAAGAGGAAAAGACATTGTAATGTTCGTGATAGATGGTATATTACCATTTTGTAACCATATATTTGGTTCCATGCTTGTGAATTTCTTTGCAAGTGGTCCCTGTGGAGACGTTAGGTTCTCCTGCAATACTAAGCATATATAATGTCATTTGAAGACATGAAAAATAAAGTTAAAAAATTTCCATGTTCCAAAAAACCAAGTCCAAAAAATGTCACTACAAACATTGTTTTTCTAAAATCACGACTATCATATTTATACCATTTTCATTTCGTATTTCGAAAATATCACAAGTTAATTAACTTTGTTATAAGTATATGCAATGCCTTTTTCAGATATGGAAAAAAAGTTTTAAAAACTTCCAAGTTCCAAATAAACTAAGTCCCAAAAAAACTTTCAATAAAAATATTATTTTTCTAAAGGAAATAAATCAAGGCTTTGTTATGTGATCTTTGGACTGTTTTAGAACAAATGGATATATTAAATTTTCTATCAGATGTATTTGGAGAATACAGACCATAAGGGAAAAGGGGGTTAGCTGCTCTCCGATCACTTAGACTCTTAAAAAGGGTACTAGAACTTCTGATTTGTAATCCAAGAGCCCCCTCCGAAGTTTGTAAGACCACACTTTCCATAAGAACCTTATATGCCCCCGTAGCATAGCTTACAGCCCTTGTCCTGAGGAAAACGGGGGGAGGGGTTCTCATCTTCAATGACATAGTCACTGGACCTTTCAACTACGCTGAACGAATTGGCTATCTAAAAATTTTTATTGGATGTATTCGGAGAAATGATGGGCGTAGGCAGGGGGGGGGATTTGGTCACCCTCAAATCACTTTTGACTCAAATCTCTTTCACAATCATAATTTAAATTTTTCCCCTGTCTTTATCATCATTCCTAACGAGATAATTAATACGAGGTAATTGATGATTTTGCAGAGGCCCAAGTGAGAAAAGGTAGATTTATCTAAATGGATTTTTTTTTTAACTATACAGATTTCATTAAAATTTGGCCCAAAAAATTTGAAAAACAGGGGGGGGGCACTAATCAAAATTTTGCCCTGGGCACAAGAGGGGCTAGAGCCACCACTGCCGCTACTATAAAAGTCCAAAACATTGGTGTGACTGATTTGGAGTTGTTGGATATTAGTAACACAGAAGGGAGAGAATCCCCAAAAATAAATAAAATATAAAGTTACATTCTTTCGATTATAGTATACGATCACATTGCCTATACGTTAAATGTTTTTTTTTAAATTCAAGCAGTAAATTCAGGACTTTTATTTCAAAAATAGTAAGTCTATTAAAAACAGTGCTGGGAAACTTGGCACACATTTGGGACAGAAACAAATAAACAAATCTTTCCAGTAATTCTAGTACAACAATTTGAAATTAAAAGAGGCAGTATTTAAGACTAGTATCCGTCAACATCTCCACCTTTACGAAAATCGGAGTTTGCATATATAAGGTCATTTTCTTTTGAAATTCCAACGACAACTGAACCCCAACCAAGAAACTGAGTTACGTTGTGACCAAAAGTCTCTAACTCATCAACGAAATACTAAAAAAAAAAAAGAAATACAAATTAGAAATAAAAGCATAGATTCTAAAAGCATAATAATGCATTAATAAAAATAAATAAAATTAAACAGAAAATATAAAAAAGATATTGGTATGATATTGGCAAAATATACACAAATTTTATATATAAAATAAAATAAAAAAAACATAAAAAGGCATAAATAAAAGGTGCTTGAAATTTTGTCTAGCACATAATACGTATTGGGTAAGTACTTGGGTATTAATCCGTATTGGGTACTTATTGGGTACCCAATAAGTACCCATTTAGCTTTAAGGTTAATAAATTATTTGATCACGTCTAGTACATAATACGTATTGGGTAAGTACTTGGGTATTAATACGTATTGGGTACTTATTGGGTACCCAATAAGCACCCAATTAGCTTTAAGGTTAATAAATTATTTGATCACGTCTAGTACATAATACGTATCGGGTAAGTACTTGGGTATTAATACGTATTGGGTACTTATTGGGTACCCAATAAGTACCCATTTAGCTTTAAGGTTAATAAATTATTTGATCACGTCTAGTACATAATACGTATTGGGTAAGTACTTGGGTATTAATACGTATTGGGTACTTATTGGGTACCCAATAAGTACCCAATTAGCTTTAAGGTTAATAAATTATTTGATCACGTCTAGTACATAATACGTATTGGGTAAGTACTTGGTTATTAATACGTATTGGGTACTTATTGGGTACCCAATTAGCTTTAAGGTTAATAAATTATTTGATAACCAAAGTTTATGGTGTCAGTAAAGACTAAATCGATATCATTTCCAAGCACATGATGTATAGTCATTAGGGATGCACAATCTCCATTTCTTTGAGTTTGTTAGTCTCCATTAACGGTAAGTTTAGACTTTAATATATATGTGTTAAATGGTATAATTCACAGTTAAATTTGTGATGTTTGAAAAGTAGAATTGTAAAAAAGCTGATAACATAAAAATATAGTTCTATGGTTTTGATTAATTTGTAAATTTAGACGCAAGGTGGTAAAAAGTGTTAAACTGCTTACCAGTTAAGGTAACTCCGAAGGGGTTACTAACTCATAGGCAATTTATTATAAATTTGGAATAGCATCATTAGCATCGATCTACGGATACAATTAAAGATGACAAGATGACCTTATGAATTGACCTAGCTTTAAATCTTGGGTATGTTCTTTAAAATATATGAGTACCATTTGAGCCGTGTTGTCAATATAAAATATGCTCTAACACTGTAGTACATTAAAAAGTTGATATTAATAGAGGTGCAGATGCCAAGAAAAGAATTTTAATAAAGAAATTCGGAACAAACTTTAGAAATCCTTACAAATCAAGTAGTGAGACGATTATGAGTCTAGAGTATCTATCGTTGAGGGGGAGCCGGATTTCCAGGCATTCTTTAAAAAACGGTCAAAAATTAAATCAAAAACAAGTTTCTTTTTTAAATTTAGAATAGGGGCAACATTAGACCCTAAGACGAACAGAAATCATTATGTAGATGAGGAGGGTTGCCCCCTCCTCAAGAAATTTCCAGAACTTTCAACTACGTTGAACACAATGGCTATCTCAAAATTTAGATTGAAAGTGTTTGGGGAAATGTTGGGCGTGGGGGGATGGTCATTTGAACTCTGATGACTTTCGAATAATAAAAAAGACAAAAGTCCTCTCAATTTCCAATCGAATGAGCCCTTTCGGAAGTTTCCATGACAACACTTTCTATAAAAACTTTATAAGCCCCAAGGGCGAATAAGGCTTTATAGTGTTTGGGGAAATGATGGGCACGGGGATGGTCATTTGCCCTCTGATCACTCTCGAATAATAAAAAAGACACCAGTCCTCTCAATTTCCAATCGAATGAGCCTTGTTGGAAGTTTCTACGAAAACGCTTTCTATAAAATCTAATATGCTCCAAGGGCATAAGTTACAACCCTTTTCCTGAGGGCTGGGTGAGGGGTGGTTGTCATACTCAAAAACATAATTTTCGGACCCTTTAACTACGTTCAACAAAATGGTTATATCTAAATGTTGATCGGAAGTGTGAGGGGAAACGATGGACGTGGGGGGATTCTCCCTCCAATTACTTTCGACTATTAAAAAGGGGAATATCGCTCTCAATTTCCAATCGAATGAGTCCATTTTGAAGCTTATACGACAACGCTTTCTATAAAAACCTTACATGCCCTCAGGACATAACTTACAACCTTAGCCTCGACGGCTGTGGGGGGGGGGTTGTCATACTCAAAAACATTATTTCCAGACCCTTCAAACACCTTCAACAAAATTGCTATATCAAAATACTGGTCGGAAGTATTTGGGGAAATGATGGGCGTGGGGGGGGGGGGGGGGGAATTCGCCTCCGATCGCTTTTGATTATTAATAAGGGCACTAACCCTCTCAATTTCCAATTGAATGAGCCCTTTTTGAAGATTTTCATAGAAAGCGTTGTCGTAGAAACTTCAAAAAGAGCTCATTTGATTAGAAACTCAAAGGGCTAATGCCCTTCTTAATAGCCAAAAGTGATTGGAGGGAAACAACCCCACCTCTCACGCCCACAACTTCCCACAACACATCCAATCAAAATTTTGAGATAAAAATGTTGTCCAACGTAGTTGAAAGTTCTGGAAATTACGTCTTTGAGGAAGACAAATCCCCCCCCCCCCCACCGCCCGCAGGGCCAGGGGTGTAAGTTATGCCCTGGGGGCATATAAGGTTTTTATAGAAAAAGTTGTCGTAAAATCTTCAAAATGGCTCATTCGATTGCAAATTGAAAGGGCTAGTGCCGTTTTTAGTAGTCGAAAGTAATTTGAGAGCAACAAGCCCCCCTCTCACGCCCTCAAAGTACCCAAACACATACAATCAAAATTTTGAGATAGCCATTATGTTTGACGTAGTTGAAAGTTCTTGAAATTATGTCTTTGAGGATGGAAAACCCCCCATACCACTCAGGGCAAGGGTTGTAAATTATGCCCTGGGGGCATATAAGGTTTTTATTGAAAGTGTTGTTGTAGAAACTTCAAAAAGGGCTCATTCAACTGGAAATCGAAAAGGCTAATGCCCTTTTTAATAGTAGAAAGTGATTGGGGGGTAACTATCCCAACTCTCACGCCCACCATTACCCCAAACACATCCAGTAAAATTTTGAGATAGCCACTTTGTTCAACGTAGTTAAAATTTCTAGAAATTAGGTCTTTGAAGATGACCCCCCTTACCCCTCAGGGCAAGGGTTGTAAGTTATGCCCAGCGGGCATATAAGGTTTTTATAGATACAGCGTTGTCTTAGAAACTTCAAAAAGAGTTCATTCAATTGCAAACTGAAAGGGCTAGTGCCCTTTTAATACTAGAAAGTGATTGAGGGGCCACTATCCCCACTCTCACGCAAACCATTTTCCAAAACACATCCATTAAAATTTTGTGATAGACATTTTGTTCAACGTAGTTGAAAGTTCTAGAATTTAAGTCTTGGAAGACGATAAGACCCCCCCCCTCAGGGCCCGGGTTGTAAGTGTTGCCCTGGGGGCATATAAGGTTTTTATAGATAGCATTGTCGTAGAAACTTCAAAAAGAGCTCATTCAATTGGAAGTTGAAAGGGATTATGCCCTTTTTAATAGTCGAAAGGGATTGGAGGGCAACTAACCCACCTCTCACGCCCAACATTTTCCCAAGCACAGCCAATTAAAATTTGGAGATAGCCATCTTGTTCAACGTAGTTGAAAGTTCTGGAAATCAGGTCTTTGAAGATGACAGCTCCTCCCCCCAGGCCTCAGGATAAGGGTAGAAACCTCAGACAGGGCTCATTTGATTGGAAACTGAAAGGGCTAGTGCCCAATTCCATTGTAGAAAGTTATTGGAGGGCAACTAACCTCCCTCTCACGCCCACCGTTTCCCCAAACACATCCAATTTTGAGATAGCCATTTTGTTCAAAGTGTTTTAAAGTTCAGGAAATGAGGTCTTTGAGGAAGACCACCACTCCTAAAACCCTTAGGGCAAGGATTGTAAGTTATGCCCTGGGGTCATATGAGGTTTTTTTTATAGAAAATATTGTCATAGAAACTTCAAAAAGGGATCATTCGATTGCAAACTGAAAGGGCTAGTACCCTTTTTAATAGTCAAAAGTGATCAGAGGGCAACTAACCCACTCTCACGCTCATTATTTCCCCGAACACATTCAATCAAAATTTTTAGATAACCATTTTGTTCAATGTAGTTGAAAGGTCCGGATATTATGTCTCTGAGGATGACAAACCCCCATAGCCCCCTTGGCAAAGATTGTAAGTTATGCCCTGAGGGCATATAGATTTTTATATAAAGTGTAGCCGTAGAAACTTCAAAAAGGCCTCATTCAATGGGGAATTGAGAGGGCTAGTGCCCTTGTCAATAGTCAAAAGCAATCGGAGGGGGGATGCCCCCCCCCCATGCCCAACATTCCCCAAAACACTTCCGATCAACATTTTGATATAGGCATTTCGTTAAACGTAGTTGAAGGGTCTGTAAATTATGTCTTTCGGTATGACCCCCCCCCCACATCCCTAAGGGCTAAGGGTGTAAGTTTTGCCCGAGGGGCATTTAAGGTTTTTATAGAAAGCGTTGTCGTAAAAACTTCAAAAAGGGCTCATTCGATTGGAAATTGAGATGGCTATTATCCTTCGTAACAGTCAAAAGTAATCGGAGGGAGAATCAAGCCTTACCACGCCAATCCTTTTCCCAAACATTTCCGATCAACACTTTGATATGGCCAGTTTGTTCAACGTAATTGAAAGGTCTAAAAATTATTTCTTTGAGGATGACAATCCTCCCCCCATAGCCCTCGGGACAAGGGTCGTAAGTTATGCCCTTGGGGCATATAAGGTTTTTATAGAAAGATTTGTCACAGAAGCTTCAAAAAGGGCTCACTCGATTGGAAATTGAGAGGACTAGTGCCTTTTGTATAACTCGAAAGTGATTAGAGGGCAAATTCACATCCCCCCCACCCCTACACCCATCATTTCCCCAAACACTTGCAATCAAATTTTGAGATAGCGATTTTGTTCACCGCATTTGAAAGGTCTGGAAATTATGTCTTTGAGGATAACATATCCCCCCAGTACTCAGAGCAAGGGTTGTAAGTTATGCCCTGGGGGCATATAAGATTTTTATTGAAATTTTTGTCGTAGAAACTTCAAAAGAGCTCATTTAATTGGACATTGACAGGACTAGGTCGATTTTAATAGTTGAAAGTGATTGGAGAGTGACTACAGCCCCTCTGACGCCCACCATTTCCCCAAACACATCTAATCAAAATTTTGAGATAGCCATGTTGTTTAACGTAGTTTAAAGTTCTAGAAATTTGGTCTTAGAGGATGACAATCACCCTAACAGACTTTAGGGTAAGGGTTGTAATTTATGCACTGGGGGCATATGAGGTGTTTATAGAAAGCGTTGTGGTTTCCAAAACGGCACATTCGATTGGAAATCGAAAGGCCTAGTGCCCTTTTTAATAGTCGAAAGGGATTGGAAAGCTTGACATTTTTATAGTAAAGATCGATGTGGGTATAGTGTATTATTTGTTGTTGTTGTTGTTTAGACCAGGGCACTTCGTATCGAAGGAGTTGTCGTGGGAACTTCGAAAAGGGCTCATTCGATTGGAAATAGAAAGGGCTGATGCACTTTTTAATAGTCGAAAGTGATTTGAGGGCAACTAATCCCCCTTCCACTCCCACCCTCCCATTTATCCATTATGTTCAAAAACTAAATGTTGCCCTTAGATTAAATCAAAATGCACTGTGTTAATGCTAATTCCCAATAAGGCACCTCAGCAATATCCAAAGAACGACTGAGGGTACTATGTTCAAACTTTTCGGGCTGCTTCTGCATCTGAGATTAAGACAAATCAAAATGGCGCAAGTGTATCCAAGCTATCAAAGAAAGTAAACAGATTTTTTTTGCAAATGGTATAAGGTTTTTTATTTCGGGTCAAAGAGAGGAGGTATGAAACTAAATTAAACAGTACTATTCGTATCCAGATTTTTAAAAGGGTGTATGTTGTAAAAATTGCTGAAATTTTTTTTCCAGCATACAAATAGCAGGCCAAACTATAAAGTCTTAAAAAACGAAAAGATTTAAAGTATTATTTTCTTTTTCTCTGAAAAGACTATGTCAATATAAAACGAACAGAAATTAATTTAAAAAACTTTTTTCACAAAGTAAGCTTTTCAAAGAAAATTAAAGAACTCCATTAAACAAAAAATGAGCAAAAATAAAATTAAATAATCTACCAAGCGTGAAACTACCACAAATCAGCATCAATAAATAAATGAAACCGAAAACGAACAGAAATTATAATTATTAACCGAGTCAAACTCAAAACGAGCAGAAATTAACATAAGTTGGGCGCAAAACCCCAATGCCTTCCCATGGCCAGAACATAATTTTCACTTTACTGAAAAATTGCTAATGAATATGCATTGTCAGTTCAATATGCTTATAATGACATTTAGTAATAACAATCTTAATATTATTTGATTTACTAAAGTTATGAACGTAAAAACATTTGTATTTTTTCAGTAAAGTGCAAATTTTGTTCTGGCCTTGGGAAGGCATAGGGGTTTTAAAAATAATAATAATAACAATATATTGCGAAAACTGGCTTGCGCCTCTGGTTTTGCGCCCAACTAATGTTAATTTCTGCTCGTTTTGAGTTTGACTCGGTTAATTATTGTAATTTCTGTTTGTTTTGGGTTTCATTTATTTATCGATGCTGATTTGTGGTAGTTTTACGCTTGGTAGATTATTTGATTCTATTTTTGATCAATTTTAGCTTAATGGAGCTCTTTACTTTTCTTTGAAAAACTTATTTTGTGGAAAGTTTTTTAAATTAATGTCAATATAAAACAAACAGAAACTAAATAAAAAAAAATTTTTCCACAAAATAAGTTTGTCAAAAAAAAGTAAAGAACTCCATTAAACCAAAAATGAACAAAAAAAAATAATCAAATAATCTACCAAGAATACAACTAGCGCAAATCAGTATCAATAAATAAATGAAACCCAAAACAAACAGACATTAAAATAAATAACAGAGTCAAACTCAAAATGAGCAGAAAATAATATGACTAGGGTTCTAGACCCCTATGCTTTCTAAAAACCAGAATATAATTTGTACTTTACTGAAAAAATCTTTTTAAATTTTTTCATTTTAAAGCTTAAAGAAGTCAAAAATAATTATTATTTTAAGGAATAAATATCAGCATATGTATATCAAACTGACCATGCACATTTTTTCGCTAATTTAATTTGAATTTTTTTTTAATATAGCAGTAAAAATCAAGGTACCAAAGAGGAAAAGACATTGTAATGTTCGTGATAGATGGTATATTACCATTTTGTAACCATATATTTGGTTCCATGCTTGTGAATTTCTTTGCAAGTGGTCCCTGTGGAGACTTTAGGTTCTCCTGCAATACTAAGTATATATAATGTCATTTGAAGACATGAAAAATAAAGTTAAAAAATTTCCATGTTCCAAAAAACCAAGTCCAAAAAATGTCACTACAAACATTGTTTTTCTAAAATCACGACTATCATATTTATACCATTTTCATTTCGTATTTCGAAAATATCACAAGTTAATTAACTTTGTTATAAGTATATGCAATGTCATTTTAAGATATGGAAAAAAAGTTTTAAAAACTTCCAAGTTCCAAATAAACTAAGTCCCAAAAAAACTTTCAATAAAAATATTATTTTTCTAAAGAAAATAAATCAAGGCTTTGTTATGTGATCTTTGGACTGTTTTAGAACAAATGGATATATTAAATTTTCTATCAGATGTATTTGGAGAATACAGACCATAAGGGAAAAGGGGGTTAGCTGCTCTCCGATCACTTAGACTCTTAAAAAGGGTACTAGAACTTCTGATTTGTAATCCAAGAGCCCCCTCCGAAGTTTGTAAGACCACACTTTCCATAAGAACCTTATATGCCCCCGTAGCATAGCTTACAACCCTTGTCCTGAGGAAAACGGGGGGAGGGGTTCTCATCTTCAATGACATAGTCACTGGACCTTTCAACTACGCTGAACGAATTGGCTATCTAAAAATTTTGATTGGATGTATTCGGAGAAATGATGGGCGTAGGCAGGGGGGGGGGGGGATTTGGTCACCCTCAAATCACTTTTGACTCAAATCTCTTTCACAATCATAATTTAAATTTTTCCCCTGTCTTTATCATCATTCCTAACGAGATAATTAATACGAGGTAATTGATGATTTTGCAGAGGCCCAAGTGAGAAAAGGTAGATTTATCTAAATGGATTTTTTTTTAACTATACAGATTTCATTAAAATTTGGCCCGAAAAAATTTGAAAGACAGGGGGGGGCACTAAGCAAAATTTTGCCCTGGGCACAAGAGGGGCTAGAGCCACCACTGCCGCTACTATAAAAGTCCAAAACATTGGTGTGACTGATTTGGAGTTGTTGGATATTAGTGACACAGAAGGGAGAGAATCCCCAAAAATAAATAAAATATAAAGTTACATTCTTTCGATTATAGTATACGATCACATTGCCTATACGTTAAATGTTTTTTTTTAAATTCAAGCAGTAAATTCAGGACTTTTATTTCAAAAATAGTAAGTCTATTAAAAACAGTGCTGGGAAACTTGGCACACATTTGGGACAGAAACAAATAAACAAATCTTTCCAGTAATTCTAGTACAACAATTTGAAATTAAAAGAGGCAGTATTTAAGACTAGTATCCGTCAACATCTCCACCTTTACGAAAATCGGAGTTTGCATATATAAGGTCATTTTCTTTTGAAATTCCAACGACAACTGAACCCCAACCAAGAAACTGAGTTGCGTTGTGACCAAAAGTCTCTAACTCATAAACGAAATACTAAAAAAAAAAAGAAATACAAATTAGAAATAAAAGCATAGATTCTAAAAGCATAATAATGCATTAATAAAAATAAATAAAATTAAACAGAAAATATAAAAAAGATATTGGCATGATATTGGCAAAATATACACAAATTTTATATATAAAATATAAAAAAAAACATAAAAAGGCATAAATAAAAGGTGCTTGAAATTTTGTCTAGCACATAATACGTATTGGGTAAGTACTTGGGTATTAATACGTATTGGGTACTTATTGGGTACCCAATAAGTACCCATTTAGCTTTAAGGTTAATAAATTATTTGATCACGTCTAGTACATAATACGTATTGGGTAAGTACTTGGGTATTAATACGTATTGGGTACTTATTGGGTACCCAATAAGCACCCAATTAGCTTTAAGGTTAATAAATTATTTGATCACGTCTAGTACATAATACGTATTGGGTAAGTACTTGGGTATTAATACGTATTGGGTACCCAATTAGCTTTAAGGTTAATAAATTATTTGATCACGTCTAGTACATAATACGTATTGGGTAAGTACTTGGGTATTAATACGTATTGGGTACTTATTGGGTACCCAATTAGCTTTAAGGTTAATAAATAATTTGATAACCAAAGTTTATGGTGTCAGTAAAGACTAAATCGATATGATTTTCAAGCACATGATGTATAGTCATTAGGGATGCACAATCTCCATTTCTTTGAGTTTGTTAGTCTCCATTAACGGTAAGTTTACACTTTAATATATATAAGTGTTAAATGGTATAATTCACAGTTAAATTTGTGATGTTTGAAAAGTAAAATTGTAAAAAAGCTGACTGCTATTCACTGCGCTACAATAACTGGTCAAGTCTTTGACAAAATATATTATAAAGGCTGGTTTTAAAACTAAAAGAGTGTGGGGTATCTGCAAGTAGTATATCATTTTCGTCTTTTTTGAAACCAGATGATTTCATTTATTGATATTCATCTTATCTTCTTGAAGGTTGTTTGATTTCCAAAGTCCTTTTATACCAGGAAAGAAAAAATATGGTTAGAATCTCTGCAGATACGGCATGTTTGTTAGGATATAAAAAGTTCTGCCGTTTTATTCTTTTTTTTTGCCCCAATTGTATAGTTCAGAAAGTCAATAGACATAAATGTTGAACGGTTATTTCTTAGACTTAATCTGTAAACTTATTTCTGTTTTGGCAATAAAAGGAAAACTTAATAATGCCAATCTTTTCTTCTATTGTTTATTAGATTAATTAAGCCATGGCCTAACTTAAGGGAGAGGAGGGGGCCAATGAAATAATCACGTTAAAATTTGTCTCATATGGAACTTTTGGGAGTCATTGCTTTGGCATGCTAAAGGGGGGATGTTGGTTCAGTTTGGGGAAATAGACACGGTATTTACCAAGAATTTGTACTGTCAAACAGTGGCGTAATTTCATATAATCCTGGGGGAGTGGGGCAAAGTTTGAGCCAATTTCCCCAAATCAAGTGAAAATGACAGTGAAAAATTAAAAATTGAGCCATATAGTACCATAAGGAGAAAAAAATACTCAAGAAATCTGACCCGTTTCTGTGGAACCCTGAATTATGCAGGCTTTTATTAGTTTTGACAAAATTTTCAGAGAAACAAAGTTTGAGCTGGGGGGGGGGGGTAAAAGGGGTCTGGGGGGATGCAAATTGAGGTCTGGGTGGGGCAGTTACATCCCTGCCCTTATCAAATTATACTCTTGCTGTGAAACATGGAACATAACGTAGGAAAGGTCATAAGAATACCAGCGCTGTGGCATGCTGTCTTTGGGTATCAAGTTTCTTAACGACAACCCTTTATTTCACCCTGCTCAGGCAACTTGTAACCTTCAGATAACCTTCAGGGACAGTTCAAATGGTATACATTTTATCATCCAATTTAGGGTTTGGTACCCGGCGATTGTCATCTCATCTTATGCAAGAAGATGTGACTTGAGGCTGACTCTGGTTCAGTACTAAACTTGGCCACGGGATACGCTTAATAGTGACTAAATTTACTACAACTTTTTTTACAATGTTAAGTAGGGCAAGTTCTTTTATAGTTCAGGTTTTGAGACCACATTTGCTTTACTTGACCTACGACGGAAAAAGAAGAAAGCAAAACTAAACGAGGGTAATTTTCAGGCAATGAATAAAACAAGAGACAAATCAGATATTTAGAAAAAGATTTTTTCTAAGTCTTTAGTGCAAAAGTACTAACAAGAGCAAAAACGACATTTCTTATGTATTGAAGAGAGCTTAGTAGAAGAATTTACCAAAATATCTTATTTCTCTTTTCTTTTTATTCACAAGCTGAAAATTACCTTAGTTTTATTTTCATTCTTTTAATTTTTTTTTGTTCTTCGGTTTTATCATAAGTCACATTATATATAAGAACGCTAAAGAGCATATTTCATTCGTAACAACCTTTCTTAATCACGCACAACTACTAAAAGTGAGCACAAATTAAAAGTTTGAAAAAGAAAAAAGACTTTTTTTTTAATTATAACGATCGCCCTGAATCACGCAAAACTACGCAAAGCTAGAAGGTATTCTAACTTTTTCTCCTCGCTGAACATCCCTGCTGAATACTCTTCTTGCTGAAAATTTCCCTGACAATTCCCCTGGAAAATTCTCTTTACTTTCTGATTGTTTTTCGAATCATGCCGGAAATTACTCCCCCCCCCGTGAAAAATCTCTAGAACAGAGTTAGAAGAGTGAGAGAGTCACCCACTAGCCCACTACTGGCTGGTCATCATTGGCAATTGGTACTTGATCATCAGAGTTGTCACTATCAAGAGAGCTACATTTTCCCACTTTGGATTGCTCCTCAAAGGATTATTTCTTGTGCAACGGTCAGCACTTCGCACATCCATGAGGGTTGAACAACAACCCGCACACAAGTTTGGCAGCACAGTTTGTATCTGCTACTGTTAGGTCTACCATGAGAAGATTTTCATCACTATGCCTTAGCAGGGGATAGTGAAATAAAATAGATTACCGGAGTGAATCCAGATTCATATTGCAGGTTCATCGGAAATATCTGATGATGAATACGTTTTGCATCAATAGCAGATTTGATATCATCACCAAACCAAAGATTTCTTAATAATACCTAAAAATAAAATAAGCTGTTAATTTTAATAGTTAAACCAATGATCAATGAACAAAAATCAGAGGAAAACATTTATCATAAAAAAAAACCACTAGAAACCCTCAACGAATATGAACAAAAATGGAAGGGGTAAAGGAGGGGAGGACAAATATGGTTCAGGTCTATTCTTAAGATATATTTCTCTGTGTTCTACGTCCCTAAATAAAATGACGATTTAAAGTTTTAAGAAAAATTCAAAATTTCCAGTATTTGAATTTATTAAAGAAAATTCTAATATTATGGGTGATTATATAGTTGGTTTGATGGATAAATTAATGATTAATGTCTCGTGATGTACCCTATTTATTAGTAATATTATAATTTTTATACTGAAAGATGCCGTAGACAAATTTTTAAGATAATAGCAGTGCGGTTTTAGAAAAGGTAGAGGATGTGTTGACAAAATTTTCACTCTTAGGCTAATAATTGAGAAGTGCCTAAGTTTTCAAACACCTTCGGTCCACAGTTTTATAGATTATGAGCAAGCGTTCAATTCTGTTGATAGAGGAGCTTTAGTAAAGGTTTTATCCTTGTATGGTATACCAGACAAATATATTAAAGTGATTAGTGCTATGTACGAGAATAACACTGCTGCGGTTAAGGTAGGAAATGAGGTTAGCAGCTGGTTTTGTATTAAATAAGGAGTTAAGCAGGGTTGTGTTCTATCCCCCTTTATATGGATTATTTTGATAGACTTTGTTTTAAGGAGCACAGCAAAGGCAACGGGAGACCACGGAACCAAATGGGAAAGATAAAGTCTCCTGGACTTGGGTTATGCTGATGATTTAAGCATCCTAGATGAAAGTGTGAGCAAAATGAATGAAGTTTTAGAGGTTTTGCGAGTTCAGGGTGCTAGTATTGGTTTGCAAATTAATGTTAAGAAGACTCAGTCACTAAGGCTAGGAATAAGTGAGTATCAAAAGGCGACATTGGCTAACGAAAAGATTGATCAAGTGGGCAGCTGCACTTACCTTGGTAGTATTATAAGTAAAGACGGCGGGAGCAGTGCAGATGTTAAAAATAGAATAGCTAAGGCTCAGGGTGTTTTTTGACAGTTAAAAAAAATCTGGAAGAATAGGAAGATAAGTCTGAAAACCAAGATTAGGATATTAGAAGCTACAGTGATGACAATGGTCAAAAATGGCTCTGAAGCATGGGCGCTCCGAAGAGCGGATGAGGATTTGCTAGATGTTTTCCAGAGAAATTGCTTAAGGATTGTTCTGGGTACCCGGCTGACTGACCGTATTTCAAACAATAGGCTATACGAAAAATGTGGTTCAATACCGCTTTCTAGGTCTATAATGAAAGAAAGGTTGAGGTGGTTAGGGCATGTTTTGCGGATGAAGAATGACAGATTTCCCAAGGTTGCTCTTTTCTGCCAGCCAACTAAGGCTAAACAGAAAGCAGATCTTTCCCGCCTGGGGTTGGAGAACGTCATTAGTGAAGATTAAAGTTCCCATTAAAGGAACTGGGAACGTTGTGGGTGGGTGTAAAGAAGAAGGCTTTGAATAGATTGAGACGGAGGAGGATCGTGCGAAGCTGTGTTGGCCTCAGTCAGCTTGGTGCTGCGATGAGTTGTTAGTAGTAGTAGTAGTATAAAATTTCAAAGTTATTTAGTGATTGGTTATGAAATTATTAAAAGAAAAGATTGCCAAGACTTGAAGAAGTTTTGATAACATTCTTATACTTTTACTAGGGTGTATGAAAATATCCAGACAAAATCTCTTCAATATTGTAGAAACAAGTAATGATTGAAACTTTCAAATATTCCTGAAGGTATTTTACACGCAGTTCTACTACTTTCTTTAAAATATCATAGTACACTTGTCCAAGACGCGTTTGCTTACCCTGCTTCTTTTAATTGATTAAATAAAAAAACAAGTTGTCTTAACTGAAAGCAAGGAGCGACATTAAAACTTAAAACGAACAGAAATTATTCCGTATATGAAAGGGGCTGCCCCCTCCTCAACCCCTCGCTCTTTGCGCTAAAGTTGTTTCATTGTTTTAAAAAACAAAGTTCTGAGACAGAGTAAAACTTTAATGTAAAGAGCGAGGGGTTGAGAAGGGGTCAGCCCCTTTCACATATGGAATAATTTCTGATCGTTTTAACTTTTAATGTCGCTCCTTGCTTTCAGGTAAAAAAAACTTGTTTCTTTATTTAATTTCTGAACGTTTTTGAGTTAATGCAGCTTTTATTTTGGCTCACCGTACGTGAATAATTGAAACGAAATTTGTACATTAATTTTACTTTTTTTTGCTAAATTGCCCTCTTGAAATTTTGTTCAGACGTTACTTACG
The DNA here is from genome assembly GCF_049724085.1 of Artemia sp. Qi Xiang Cuo. Taxonomy (NCBI): domain Eukaryota; kingdom Metazoa; phylum Arthropoda; class Branchiopoda; order Anostraca; family Artemiidae; genus Artemia; species Artemia sp. Qi Xiang Cuo. The sequence goes on from NC_142803.1 coordinate 57,085,867, forward strand.
AATTAAATTACGTGATGAAGTTCTATATTCGTGTATTTGTATTACGTATATTAGGGGGTTCGCTCCTTAGTCAATACCTCGCTCTTTACGCTAAGTTCAAATTTGTTCCAATTCTTTAAGAATGACCCCTTAATCACAAAAGGCCGTTAATTAGAATAAATAGCTCTGATGAAAGTACAAAAAAAAAGCTTTAGCGTATAGAGCGAGGTAGTGAGTAGGTCTGGTCTCTGTAGGTAGTAAATTACTTAGTAATATGATACTTTTAGACTGAGAGATGCCGTAGACAAAGTTTTAAGAGAAGAACAGTGCAATTTTAGAAAAAATAGAGGAGAATTTAATCAAATTTTCGGTTTGAGGTTGATTATTGAGCAGTGCCCGAGTTTTCTAACAACTCCTGTCCCCGTTTCCCAAGATTATGAAGACAGATTTGATTCCTTTGATAAAATAGTTATTTCGAAGATTTCACTCTCCTATCGTACATGAGGCAAATATGTTAAAGTAATAAGTTCTAAGTAAGAGACTAACACTGTTGCGGTTAAGGTACAAAATGAGGTTCCTAGCTGGTTTAGTACTAAATCAGGAGTTAAGCAGGGTTGTGCTCTATCCTCCTTGTATGGATTATTTTGATGGACTTTGTTTTAAGGAGCACAGGAAAGGCAATGGGAGACCACGGAATCCAATGGGGAGGAAAAAGTCTGCTGGACTTGGATTATGCTGATGATTTAAGCATCCTAGATGAAAGTGCGAGAAAAATGAATGAACTTTTAGATGTTTTGCGAGTTCAGGGTGCTAGAATAGGTTTGAAAATTAATGTTAAGAAGACTAAGTCACTAAGGCTAGGAATAAGTGAAGATGAAAAGGTGACGTTGGGTAGTGAAAAGATTGATCAGGTGGGTAGCTTCACTTACCTTGGTAGTATTATTAGTAAAGATGGTGGGAGCAGTGAACATGTTAAAATATAGAATAGCCAAGGCTCAGGGTGTTTTTTCACAGTTAAAAAAAGTCAGAAAGAATATGAAGATAAGTCTGCAAACCAAGATCAAAATGTTAGAAGCTACAGTGATGACAGTGGTCAAATATGGCTCTGAAGCATGGACGCTCCAAAAACCGGATGAAGATTTGCTAGATGTTTTCCAGAGAAATTGCTTAAGGAATTTTCTGGGCACCTGGCTGACTGACCGTACTTCAAACAATAGGCTATACGAAAAATGTGGTTCAATACCGCTCTCTAGGGCTTTAATAAAAGAAAGGTTGAGGTGGCTAGGGCACGTTGTGCGGATGAAGGATGACAGATTGCCGAAGATTGTTCTTTTCGGCCAACCATCTAGGGCTAAACGGAAAGCAGGTCGTCCCCGTCTGTGGTGGGAGGACGTCACAAAGAAAGATTTAAAGGAAATGGGAACTTCGTGGGCGGGTGTAAAAAGGGAGGCTTTGAATAGATTGGGGCGGAGGAGGAGCGTGCGTAGCTGTGTTGGCCTCAGGCGGCTTGGTGCTGCGGCGAGTTGTTAGTAGTAGTAGTAATGAGTAGGGGGCGAACCCAACCATGTGCGTATTAATTTCTGTTCGTTTTAAATTTTGATAATCCGGCGCCCCATACGTAGCAATCTCCCTTCCCCTATGTAAAGATCCTCTCACGTAACACCCGAACCACCCCACCCCCAACTACCAAAAAAAATCCCCCCTGAAAATTTCCGTATATTTCCCAACAACCAATAGTATAGAATATGTAAACATTGGGCAAAGTTCATAACTTGCAGACCTTCCCCCGGGGACTGTGGGGATTAAGTCATCCTCAAAGACATAGTTATTGTATATTTTGACAAGGTTGAATAAAAGGACTATCTCAAAATTTTGATTCGATCACTTTGGGAAAAAAAGAGCGTGGGAGGGGGCCTAGTTGCCCTCCATTTTTTTGGACACTTAAAAAGGGCACTAAAACTTTTAGTTTCCGTTCCAATGAGCCCTCCAGCGATGTTCTAGGACCAATGGATCGATACGATCAACCCTAGAAAAAAAACAAACAAATAAACACGCATCCGTGATCTTTCTTCTGGCAAAAAAAAACCACAAAATTCCACATTTTTGCTGATAGGAGCTTGAAACTTCTGTAGTAAAGTTGTCTAATAAGCTGAATCTGATAGTGTCATTTTCATTTAAGTTCTATGACTTTAGGGAGTATTTCCCTCTTTTTTCCAAAATAAGGCATGTTTTCTCTGGTGAACAACTTTTGAAGAGTATGAGTAATCTTGATAGAAATTATATATTTCAAATCAGTATAAAAATATGATTCTTTTGATGTATTAATTGGTATCAAAATTCCGTTTTTTAGAGATTTGGTTACTATTGATCCGGATCGCTCCTTACTTACAATTCGTTACCACGAACTGTTTGATAAGTAATAGTTAATAGATACAATAGATAATAATAGATGATAATAATTAAATAGTAAAAAAGGAATTTAAGTAAATAATTAAATAATTTAAAGTAAAAATTAAGATAATTAAAATAAATACAATCAAAAGTAAAAAAAAAAATAATAACAAAATAGATGATAATAAGATATAATATAATTAATAGATAATAGATGGGGTAGAAGTATGCACCGATTCTTGAAGTAAGTTTTCTTTTCGAAGCAAGAAAAAAAACTGAAACTCCCATGAAATATAAGCGTGCTTGCCAATAAACACGGTAGTATGTTACTTCCACTTTTTATTTTTAACATTCGCAAACAAATTAAACCAACACTTCCCTGCTGGAGAAAAACTTATAAGAGCTTGCGGTGCGCAAAAGAAGATGCAGCTACTTACCAATTAATTCAAAAAATTATGTATAGTATTATAAATAAGGCAAAACAAATATTTTATAACCTATAAACTAAAACAATGAATTAAAAATGACTGAGTCAAAAATAATAATACTACTAATACTAATACCGCTACTACTAACAACTCACCATAGCACCAAGCCGCTTAGGCCAACACAGCTACGTACGCTCCTCCTTCATCCTAATCTATTCAAAGCCTTCCTCTTTAAACTCTCCCAGGATGTTCCAATTTGCCTTAAATCTTTCTTTATAACATCCTTCCACCCGTACCACAGACAACCTGCTTCCCAATTAGCCCTAGATGGTTGGCCACAATGGACAATCTTCAGCAATCAGCCATCCTTCATCTACAGAACATACCCTAGCCATCTCAATCATTCTCTCATTACAGCACTAGAAAGTGGGATTGAACAACACTTTTCACACAGTCTTCCGTTTGAAATACGATTAGTCAGTCGGGTACCAAAACAATCCGTAGGCAATTTTTCTGGAAAACATCTAGCGAATCTTCCTCTGTTTTTCGGAGCGCCCATGCTTCAGAACCATACTTGACCACTGTCATCACTGTGACTTCCAATATTCTAATCTTGGTTCGCAGACTTATCTTCCTATTCTTCTAAACTTTTTTCAACTGTGAAAAATCACCCTGAGCCTTGGCTATTTTTATTTCACTGCTCCCACTGTCTTTTCTATTAATACTACCAAGCCAAGTGAAGCTGTTAACTTGATCAATCTTTTCTTTACCGTAAATAAGAGTAAATATGAGTGAAGATAATAACAAATCTGACCTCTATTACTCATCAACATACTAAAATTCTCAAATTTACTTTTTCTAATTTGTGTTTACGGTTTGTGAAATTTATTTCATGAAGGTATTTAAAGGCTTTTCCACACTTGCATAAAACAAGAGGGTTACTTATCATTCCAAAAAACAAAATAATAAGGACTTAATAATAGAAAAATCAATGGGTAAAGCACCATTAGTAGCACATGTCACGACACATAGATGTTTTGACAAACTTTACTGTATTAGGTCACAAATGAACGAATTTGAAAAAGCATAGTAAGTGAAACAGTTAGGGTTAGCTATTCAAAACAAGCCTTACAGTTAATTTTCAAAAGATATTATTTTTGTCTTTAAGAGTTAGATGATTAACGTAAAAGATGTAAAGTTAGCTATTTCGGGCGATCTCCCTGTACCTTTTCTTTAAGGGTAAAATACACTTATGCTATAAGAACCCACCATTTACCTTGCAAAATTTAATTCCCCTACTGAGATATAGGCACCATGAAGGTACCAACAAATATAGATAATAGTTTACATTCTAGCCAATAGCTGTTTGAGCAACTCGGGCTCCCCAATATCATCTTATCAATGTTTGGATATCAGTTATAGAAGGTCTTTGGCTGCACATTTTTTCATAATAACATAAGAAATTATACTTTTTAGACGCAAACTCATTCTCACTCGCAAAAATGTTTTATTTGAAATTTTGTTTTATGTTTGACGCTTTTCTAGAAACAATGTTTTTTTCAATTTTCAATCCCATAAAAAAAATCCCATCATAAAACACAAATACCATTAAAAAAACATCTCCATGTCTTTTTTCTTTCTTTTTTTGTGTGGGGGGGGGGGGAGGTAGAACACACATCATACTATATAGAATTTCCGTTTGCCTTTGAACACAAAAATCATTAAGATATACTTTCGTTTGTAGACCGATTAGTATACCCTACCAAGATGACCACAGCATGAAGGAAGACTCAAGCGATAAGCAAATCATGATTTCTTTGATTTCAAATTAGATAATCAAGTACATCCTACTCGCTGATAACCTAAGTTAATTGGGTCTCTCAAGATAGTTTTGCAGAAATTTGAGCTGCAGCACTATAATGTCTTTGGCTACGCCTTGCGCCTTTATTCATCCTTAAATAGCAAAAAATAAAAGATTGGCATATTTTTGACTTCACCCCATTCACCTCAATCACAAGATGTTTCATTTCAGAAATTTTATTATTTTTAACACTTTTATATCAAAGAAACATTGTTTTTTTTTTAATCTTGCCTCCTCCTCTATATTTTTTCGAGCCTTACCTTCAAGAATAGTTTCTGCTGATTCTAGAGTGTTTTACTCAAAGGATTTAGAAAGCTAATTAAATTTACGAATTTTAGGAATCACTAAGTATCTATTTGTAGGTAGAATACACTTTAGGCCATAAAGCCCTATCGTTTTTGTAAGAAATCTCATAAAAAGATCATTAAAGCATCCTTTCATTTGCATACCAAGCCTGTATACCAATTTGTATGGAATACCGAGATGGTTCAGCGTGAAAAAAAGTTTCAAATTAATAACGCGCCATGACTTCTTGAGTTTTCAAAATAGCCGATCGTCTGCATCATACCCACGGACAATCCAAATAAATTTGGATTGTTTTTTTTTTTTACCGAGGCTGAAAGTTCAGTAATATAAGGCCTTTTGCTGCACCCTGAATATATAATAAAATAAAGAAAAACAGGTGCATTTACGGCTTTCCATAAACATTAGAAAAATTGTGGTGCTACCATTTCGGCGAACCGTCACAAGCACGAAACGTCTTAACATTGAGCCGTCAGAACCTCGAACCGTCATAATATCTAAAAAAAAAATGATAATTTTTGTATAATAGTAATAAGTATATAATAATTTAGAAACAATTTTCGGATATATATTTGTACATCAGGGGGGTGGGGGTAAAGCAAAGCATATAATAAATACGTAACCTATCCTAGGTACCTTTTCCCCCATAAACCCCCAAAAAGTACAGTTTAAAAATTTTCAATGTTATGACCGTTCGAGGTTCTGACAGATTTTTTTGTCGATGTTATGACGGATTTTGTACTGCACCTGACGTTCGTGCTCCTGACGGTTCGATGTTATGACGCCTTCCCAGAAAAATTATGGTACATTACTTACGTATGCCGTGGCAGAGGTGATCTTAGTACCGCCAGCAGCGCCAACTACTAGTCGAACTTGATCATCCTTAACTACAATAGTAGGTACCATTGAAGACAAGGGTCTTTTCCCTGGTTTTATAAAGTTAGCTTCTGATGGGGGGATACCAAAGGCATTTGTAATATTTGGTGCAGAGAAATCGTCCATCTCATCATTCAAAATTATACCTGTAGACTCTGAGATATAGCCGGCACCAAAACTGAAAGAGAAAAAAAGAGAGTATAAGGAGAAGGTAAAAGAGCACAGGAAAGTGATAGAAAGTGAGTCTTAAGTACTTTAACATTTGCTTAACAGGACTTAATTCCCAGAAGCAATCATTTTTTTTTTATACTTACATTGCCGGATCAAATACTAGCCAAAAAATTCAAGTATTGATCCAAACAGGACAAAAAAAGGGTTAATAATCCACCAGGGAACAACTTAGTTGTAGTCATGAGTGCAGGGAGTCTTAGGTCAACCCCTCCCAACAGGGGCGTCCCAGGGGGTTGCCCCCCCCCCCTTCAACCTTTTTGGTATTTGGTAAAATTTTCACCGAAGGAAAAATTTTTTGCAGAAACAGGCATCGTGGCAAAGTCACGATGCCTGTTTCTAATCTTTCTTTTCCGTCTATTTCCATATAGCATGATTTAACGTATGTATTTGATTCCCATTCGCTACCCAATTTCTGCAGATTCAGCAGTTTTATCACACTAGTTCCGCCTATTTGAAAATTTGATGATTTAACGTGTTCATTTGCTTCCCATTCATTATCGAATTCGATGAATTCGGTAGTTGTATCATAGTAGTTCAACTCATTTGCAATTTTGGTAATTTGACAGGTTCATTTGGCTTCCTTACGTTACCGATTTTCACGGATTCGGTAGTTCTATCGAACTAGTCCCACCTATTAGTAAATTCGTTGATTTAAGGTGTTCATTTGGTTTTCTTTCGCTACTATAGAACGAATTTGGTAAATTTGTTGGTTCTATTGCGCTAGTTCCGCTTATTTGTAAATCGGGTAATTTGACATGTTCATTACGATCTATTCGACTCCTATTGCAATTCATTAAACATTCGCAAATTTTGTTGTTACAAAAAGTTTCTAAATTGCCTACAGACAATTTAAAAACAATCAAATTCGGTTGTTCTACTTGTCCTGGTCTGTCAATAAATTTGCCAAAGCTTTTTCTTGGCTCCTATTTTGATCCGTAACCAAACTTGTAGAATTCGAGCATTAAGCCCATCCTGGTATTGAATTACATTGGTTTAGTACTTCCCTTTACAAGATTCGATAATTTCAGCTGGTTCACATTCATTACTTAATTGTATAGTTTGGTTATTAGTCAGAAATCCAACTGAGAAGGTTAACGGAGAATTGCAGACGAATAGATAAAATGGCAGAGAATTCAAAATGCAATATTACGAAAAAACAAGAATTCGAAAAAATTAAAATCTTGCATTTTGCAAAGAATCTTCAACCAATTAAGCAATTGATTTTTCATGAAAGTCATTAGGCTATGGAGCAAGAGACCTTCTGTGTGTTTTCCTCCATAGTTTTTAAGAAGAAACAAATAAGTCAATCATACTGAGCTTGAGACTATCCAACCAGAAGTCCTTATTTTTAAGTTATTTTATTTTTGTAAACACACATGACCAGATATTTTGAGGCTTGTGTTTCTCTGTTAACTTAGGAGGGAAGTATAAGTTTGTCCAGAAATTCAAAATAAGATTAGGTAATTGTCTGTTAAACGGAACAAACTCAAGAATTACGCTGTGTAAGATCTGACAGAAACCGGTTTGCCTCTCTGGGATCGCTTATAATTTGCTTATTTTGAGTGAGAACAACTACGATGTATGTGTATTTTTATTAAATATTTAAAATATAAAGGTGGTTAGGGGTTAGATATTTAAAATAATCCGTTCTGCGCGGTCTGCTTTCCTTAATTTTCTGACGTAGCTTCCATAATTTTGTTTCTGAAGTATTATAATAGTATTATAATAGTTTCTAATAGTATTATAATAGTATTATAATGAAGTATTATAATAAACATTTATAATATTATAAATGTTTTGGTATGTTTCATAGGATTAACCTGAATTCATTTATTGGGTGTGTTCTGTTTAACAGATAAGTACCAATGATTTTTCACTCGACTTACAAACAACTTGTCAAATCGAGCGCTTTTTGATTTATTTTAAAAGAAAAACAATTCGAAAGCAACTTTACTTCGACTTGATGGCAATTTCTACCATTCTATATAATTATTATTTCATATCCTATTTAATCTGTTTTGTAAATTTTTCCACTCCCCTTTCGAAGCTTCTTACAAGTTGGAGTTACCATCCCTTTATCTTACCCAAGTTAGGTGTTAAGCGCCTTCGAAAACAAGAAAAAAAAATATTACACTGTATGTTTGTCAGTCAATCGGCCAGTTTGAGACGGGTTTGAAATAAAAGGTGAAGTAGGATTTTGTGCATAGTTAGATTTCTTCTGAGTAACGAACTCGTGGTTTTGTGAAATTAGCTTGGATGGTAGTTATTCTGTCATTTGATTTAAAATACTCAACCGTATGATCGTCAAACGCTGTGAATATGAAGCTAATATAAATAAAAGGCCCGTTTTTTAGCACTAAGATCTTACATCTAAGATCTTACATCTTTCTGCAAAGATTATCGTTTTTTAACTCATCTTTGTTCTAAGGTCTTACAGCTCACTGATGTTAGCAAAAAGTCTGAAGACCGCCACTGTTCTGCCATATAAAACAATGATGAGAGAACCTGGATGATCTACTCATTATTGCTCTCAGACCACCGATTAGAGGAGAATGATGAAACACGCTTGCGTAAAAATGACCAGAGATATTAGACCTTTATTCAAATATTTCACTGTTAAGAATTTTCTGACAAAAGATGTAAGTTCTTAGCACATTGATGAGTGAAAAAACGCCCCTAAAGACTAGTTCAAAGGTCATGTTCGTCGTATTCACAATGATCTTGAAGACGCATCGAAACATGTGACTGTGCCGTTGTTTAAAAACCCGTTTTCGGCGTCAAAGAAGCAAAAGCGATATGAAAATATTACGGTCACTATAGCTTTTGTCAGTGAAAGTATTTTTATGGCGATAACTGCCTCACCAATTCCTAAGGCCCTACCACTACCTGATGACGCCATAGTGAGTAGAGATGCCGCCTTACAATCATTATTTTCAGGCATGAAATCTCTTTTTATCGCAATATATATTGACCAGAATTTTTTCTGGACGTCTTTAAAGGGGTTAAACAAGCCCGTCATTTCCAGTCGTGGGGTAGAGGGGCAGCATCTCGAACCCTTAGAATTAATTGACTTTAACTTCAGTATTTATTTTTGACACAACACCTTAAATTACTTACATATTTTTTTCCAAGAGCACACTGTCTTTCTATGACGAACAAATAAACGTTCAAATAGGGATAAGTCAATTTATTAGACAGTGAACACATACAAAAGTCTGGATATTTCGACCACATATACAGCGATCGTCATCAGCAGATATAATTCAGCATCAGCAGAGTATATCTGCTGATGAAGAACGCTGTATGTGTGATCGAAATATCAAAACTTTTGTATCTGTTTTCACTGTCTAATAAACAGACTTATCCCCAATTTGAACGTTTATTACTTCGGTTTTAAAGAACGCTAGATGACGTTGGTTGTTCTTTGTTTTGTTTTTCTAATATACGAACATGAGCACTGTCATCTGTTTTCCTTACTTATTAAAAAGGACGATTCAACTCATCAAAACGGCAAAATCAGAACGATAAGAATAAAGATTTGAAACAAAAGTCTGTTTCATAGAATTCTTATCTCAGGCTCAAATTTTGAGACGAGGGAAATTGCGTTAAAGTAAGAAGTCACTATTCTAAATTGTAGTTGATTGAAAAGTTTTGTTCTGACACACATATGAATTTCGCTTCAAAAGCGGATTTTTGTCACCCGACGAAAAAAGAAGCTTTTTTAATGGCGAATATTAGATTCACTTCTGTACGAGATTTTTCCGGCCAGAAATATTTCGCTGAAAATATACATACTGTTTTTAAAAAGGTTTCTTTTTATCAAGAAACCTCATCGGATGACGACGAAAAGTAATTTTAGGAAAAAATATAATAAAATATTTTTATAGAAAAGGTGTTAAGAAGGTATTAGCTTAATTACCTAGGTATTAGCTTAGTTTCTGCAGGACGCAATTATTTAGTACTATGATTTTTCTTTGACTTAGAAATGGTGTACATAAGGCTTTAAGAGAAGATAAGTGAAGTAAGGGGAGAGGATGCTTCGACCAAACTTTCCATGGTTAGATTAACAATTGAAAAGTGTCTTAATCTTCAGACCCTTTTAGTACTCAGTTTTATAGATTATGAGCAGATGTTTGTTTCAACTGAAAGTGGAGCTTTAGTGAAGGTCTTACCCTTGTATGGTATTAAATAAAAAAACAGCTTTTTTTTTAACTGAAAGTAAGGTGCAACATTAAAACTTAAAACGAACAAAAATTATTCCGTATATGAAAAGAGCTGTCTCCTCCTCAACGCCTTGCTAGTAGTGATACTATCAATCTAAGAGAGCGGACAGGTGGTACATAACTGTGTCAATGAAAGGTAGCGGACAGTACCCCTTAATTGTGTCAATCTAGGGTAGTGGGCAGGTGGGACATTACTGTGTCAATCTAAGAGAGCGGGCAGGTGAGACATACTGTGTCAATCTAAGGTAGCGGGTAGGTAGGCCATTACTGTGTCAATGAAAGGTACAAGACAGGTAGACACATATCCCACCTTCCGACAAGACACATATTCCATCATTCCAACAAGATATTCCCCTCTACCATTCAACATGACAGTCCCCATACCTACAAACAAGACTTATACACGTATCATATAAAAAAACACCATGCCATAAAGTCATATCTTCGGTTGCTTTTTTTATGTTGCAATTATAATCAGCTTACCATGAAAATTCGTGCTGTTCACAGTACAATGATTTTGTATTAAATTTCATGTTAATGATAGAGTCACGGCTGTTTTCATATACCGATGGTTGTTTTCCTGGTATGGTTATATGAAGTTGATGGTTACGAAATTCTGTCTGTTAAGCAATATGTTATGCGTGGTTTTTGTTTATTCTGAAAATAATAAAAAGTTGTATCATTGCGTAAACTAACTCAATTTGCGAAAAAAAGGTATAGCATTTGCATAACTATGCAATGAATGATTTTAATTGGTGATTGAATAATAGGAGTGAAACAGAGCTAGATAACATTTTTAATTGAATTGTATGAAGGTGGTAAAAAGGGTTAAACTGCTTACCAGTTAAGGTAACTCCGAAGGGGTTACTAACTCATAGGCAATTTATTATAAATTTGGAATAGCATCGTTAGCATCAATCTATGGAAATAATTAACGATGACAAGATGACATTGTGACTTGACCTAGCTTCACTTCTCGGGTATGTTCTGCATCATATATAAGTAGCATGTGAGGAGTGTTGTCAGTATTAAATATGCTCTAACATTGTAGTATACTAAAACTTTCATACTAATTGAGTTGCAGATCGCAAGAAAAGAATTTTAATAAAGAAATTCGGAACAAACCTTAGAAATCCTTAGAAATCAAGTAGTGAGACGATTATGAGTCTAGAGCATCTATCGTTGAGGGGGAGCCGGATTTTCAGGCATTCTTTAAATATCGGTCAAAAATTAAATCAAAAACAAGTTTCTTTTTTAAATTTAGAATAGGGGCAACATTAGACCCTAAGAAGAACAGAAATCATTATGTAGATGAGGAGGGTTGCCCCCTCCTCAAGAAATTTCCAGAACTTTCAACTACGGTGAACAAAATGGCTATCTCAAAATTTAGATTGAAAGTGTTTGGGGAAATGATGGGCGTGGGGGGATGGTCATTTGAACTCTGATCTCTTTCGAATAATAAAAAAGACAAAAGTCCTCTCAATTTCCAATCGAATGAGCCCTTTCGGAAGTTTCCATGACAACACTTTCTATAAAAACTTTATAAGCCCCAAGGGCGAATAAGGCTTTATAGTGTTTGGGGAAATGATGGGCACGGGGATGGTCATTTGCCCTCTGATCACTCTCGAATAATAAAAAAGGCACCAGTCCTCTCAATTTCCAATCGAATGAGCCGTGTTTGAAGTTTCTACGAAAATACCTTCTATAAAAACCTAATATGCTCCAAGGGCATAAGTTACAACCCTTTTCCTGAGGGCTGGGTGAGGGGTGGTTGTCATACTCAAAGACATAATTTTCGGACCCTTTAACTACGTTCAACAAAATGGTTATATCTAAATGTTGATCGGAAGTGTTAGGGGAAACGATGGACGTGGGGGGATTCTCCCTCCAATTACTTTCGACTATTAAAAAGGGGAATAGCGCTCTCAATTTCCAATCGAATGAGCCCATTTTGAAGCTTATACGACAACGCTTTCTATAAAAACCTTATATGCCCTCAGGACATAACTTACAACCTTAGCCTCGAGGGCTGTGGGGGGGGGGGTTGTCATACTCAAAAACATTATTTCCAGACCCTTCAAACACCTTCAACAAAATTGGTATATCAAAATACTGGTCGGAAGTGTTTGGGGAAATGATGGGCGTGGGGGGGGGGGGGAATTCGCCTCCAATCGCTTTTGACTATTAATAAGGGCACTAACCCTCTCAATTTCCAATTAAATGAGCCCTTTTTTAAGTTTCTACGACAACGCTGTCTATTAAATCTTATATGCCCCCAGGGAATAACTTAAAACCCTTGCCCTGAAGGCTGTGAGGGGTTGTCATCCTCAAAGACTTAATTTCCAAGATTTTCAACTGCTTTGAACAAAGTTGCTATCTCAAAATTTTGATTGGATGTGTCTGGGGAAATGGTGGGCGTAAGACGGGGGTTAGTTGTCCCCCCAATCACTTTCGACAATTAAAAAGATCACTAGCCCTTTCAATTTCCAATCAAATGAGCCCTTTTTGAATTTTCTACTACAATGCTTTCTATAAAAACCTTATATGTCCCTAGGGCATAACTTACAACCCTTGCCCTGAGGGTTGTGGATCGGTTTTCATCCTTAAAGACTTGATTTCCAGAACTTTCAACTAGTTTTAACAAAATGGCTGTCTCAAAATTTTGATTGGATGGGTTTGGGGAAATGGTTGGTGTGAGAGGGGGATTAGTTGTCCTCCAATCACTTCCGAATGCAAGAAACGGCACTAGCCCTTTCAATTTCCAGTCGATGAGCTTTTTTTGAAGTTTCTATAACAACACTTTCTATATGAACCTTATATGCCCTCAGGGCATACCTTAGAACCCTTGACCTGAGGGCTCTGGGGAGGGGGGTATCATCCTTAAAGAGATAATTTCGTGATCTTTAAACAACGTTGAACAAGATGGCTATCTCAAAATTTTGATTGGATGGGTTCGGGGAAATGGTGGGCGTGGAAGGAATGTTAGTTGCCTTCCAAATACTTTCGACTATTAAAAAGCGCACAAGCCCTTCCAATTTCCAATCAAATGAGCCCTTTTCGAAGTTTCTACGACAACTCCTTCGATACAAAGTGCCCTGATCAAAAAGAAAAAAAAAACAATAATAAATAATACGTTGTGCCAATATCGTCCTTTACTTAGGCAGCGCAATTGCGCTGCCTATGATTCTTCACTATAACAGCAAGATTTTGAAAAAATAGCTTACTAAAGATTAATTGTTGCTGTAAGAGCAACAGCATTGCCATACTCATCAATGATAGATATATGAGAAGTTCCGTGATCGTCGGGCTGGTAGACTTCAGCACCATAGTAACTAGGATCATTAAAAGTTTGGGTGTCAGAAATATTTGCTCGTGTTTCAGCAGCAAACTCTTCTGATGTAAGCAGCTTGACTAGCTAAAAAGATATAATCAATTAACATAGTGCAAGCAGATAAATACAGATATATTTTGTCCAGGGGAGGGATTCCAAAAAACAACAGATGAAAACTGAAAGTTTCAAGCAATGGATCGGAAACCAAAGCTTCTCCATACCTCCCTGGTATGCTCCTGAACTAATGTAGTTATTCTGAGTAATGAAGACGTATTTAATGCGGTTTAGCAAAATAAATAAAAATATAACTGAACTACACAATGCAAAACTGAAAACAAAGCAAATAAATAGAATTGATTCAGTCCTCTTTCAATATATAATTCTCACTGCTGTCACAATCGCTGCTGTTAGCGAGAAAACTTTCGTTAATGACCTACTCAAGGCGGGAAAGCTATTGTCACGGTAACAGTGCTTTCACTTTTCGGTTTAGATTTTGCCTGTTTTCATGTAATTTTCCCCTAAAATTCCCTGTCTTTAGGTATGATTTCTCCCTATTTTTCTCCCTAGAAGAAAAGGATATTTTGCCCTAGATTTCCATAGAATTTACATGAAAACCACAGGGCAGCATCAAATTGTTGTTTTTTTGCTTGAGATAACAATATACGTACAAAACATCTTTTACGCTAACAAGAATACATAGAAAAGTTCCATTAAGTGTCATCTCCAGCACTTCATTGCACGTAGTGTTTGCCTTTGTCCTGAAGCCAGCGACAGCTTTCGGTATGCTGACAGTTGATGAAGTTTTATCGCTGTTTTTCAACCACTAATTGACTCAAATGAGTGAGACTAGGGTGACATTCTCGAGACTATTTCGAATGTCTGTTTTGATTAGTTTCAAGAGACAAAACAAACGCTCAGCTGGAATATTGCCAAAAGGTAACGAGAAGATTAGTGACATGCACTACCGCGATTCTTGGTATTTCCGCGATTCCGGGGATTCCGCCACTGCGAGTCTTCAGATCAAGTATCATCATACATTACTGCTTAACTGACAGGTCTTCCACTTTGGCACCTCCCAAACAAAGCTCAGCCTGTGAACTTTATTTTACGCCCTTCTTCTGGAGGCAACACTTTTCTGTTAGAACAGGAAATCTCGCAAATAGTGGCCTTAGAGATTTTGTTTTCAAATTTCTTGCATTCCTTGGTTCATCCAAAGCCAAAATGTCATAAGCTTCGTCTTCAAACTTGAAATGGTCTTGGATCTACTTGATTAGGACTATATAGTATTTTCAATGAGACTGGTAAGAGAGATCAATGTTACTACTTCGCTCTTGAGCATTTTCGAGTTCCAACATTGAATAGGTTGCAGCTATTCCCACATATGCCTGGTTTAAAGGCAGATACTCACTTGAAAGGTAAGGATTCAGTTTGGTAAATGAAGCGACACTGCAAATATAGTCCAGTTCCATGAAGTTAGACGCAACATCATTCACAAGTTTGATGACACTTGCCTTTAGGGAGTGAAGAAGTCGGAAAACAGATTGAAAAACTGTTGAAATCGTTGAAGGGGCCGAGAGAGTAGTCCACGAATTCAAGGTATGGCTTTGTTAACTTGCTTTGTAATACTGACAAGATAAGGTCATTGGTTGCAGTAGGGTAGTCAAATTTGGTTTCTAGGAAATACTGAGGAAGAACAACTCAATGCTCAATAAAACTCTTTACGCAGGCCTGAAGGGCCATCCAACGCGCCTGTCCTGGTGCAAGAATTCGGTTTCTAAGAACTTTGCTTTCAAAGAACTCCTGAAATTTCGCATACTTTTCTCGCCTGGAAGCACTTCTAGCGTCTTGGGAAGTGATAAGTATGCATAAAATGAACATAAGTAAATAAGATGGCATGAACACTTCACTTTCGAGATGTGGGCACCATGGCTTTCATTGATTTTGAAGCAAATCTGTTGGCTCCAAACATGACGTTAGATGTATCTGCACAAAATCCAACAATATTTTCCCAGAGAATCCAGTTTTTTTCAATCAATTGTTTGATGCGGTTAATCAGACCATAAGCCAATCCATCACTATACTTAACCCTGTCCAATACTTTGACATGAAGTTTTAGATCTTTCTGGCTAAGAAATACTACAGTGGCAGCTATTTACTTAAAAACACTGCGATCAGTAGTTTCGTAAATTATCACAGAGAAAAAAATGGTTTTGAGCAACTCGACTAACTTAGATAATTTCGGAGACCACACTGCCTTTCCATGACGATAAATAAAAGTTCAAATAGGGATAAAATCCTTTTAATAGACAGTGATGATGATAACAATGATAGAAATTTACAAAAATGCCAGATATTTTGGTCACATATGCAGTCACCGGCATCAATAGTAAAACTAAACAAAAATAATTTAAAACAATAGATTATACACGACATAAAAAAAACTACATACTGTTTAATTCTCTAATTCTTTACAAAGCAAAGGCAGAAGCTAGCCTCTTTGACCTTCTTGGATTCGGTTCATTAGCGTTCAATGATATAACACTTGGACAGAGGTCAACTACATTGGGTGAATTGAACTTTACTTTGTCAGATTTTAATAAATTATCTTACATAGAATTCAGCCCAAATTAACATGTGTCCCGATTCAAAGCAATGTTCTTGAATAAGATTTTCTTTATTTCAAGAGTTTCACGAAAATTTTGCTTTAAACCCCGATCCCTAGAAATCAAAAAACAAAATAAAATGGTCTGGAAAATTGAAAATATGTTCTGAAAGGGCTGAAGTAAAATTTTCAGACTTCGAATCTTGCTTTAAAGCCCAAGAAATAGAACCTTTATGCTGTAATAATCTCATTTCCAAATTCTGGTTAGTGCATCCCACATATGAGCTTCCGCAAGTACATGGGATCTGATAGACCCAACTTTGTTGCCCAAATGAAGTTAGATCCTTCCCAGAATTTAGAAAACTACCCAAAGTATTATTACTCTTTAAAGCTACCTTTAGATCATTACTCTATAAAATTCTTTGAGTTTTCACTTAGACTGGGTACATATGGTAAGGAACAAAAAACATCCTTCTCCCTAGTTGTTTCCAAGACTTCCTTAGATAACTCTAGAAACCTTTTTCTTCTCTTTGAAAAAGTCTGGTTAATTAACCACTCTGGATACATGCTGCATATTAGTATTTTTCTTAGAAAAGACAACTCCTCCTCAAAAAATTTGGAGAGCAAATACTAAAGATCCGGTCAGTTAAAGAAATGATCAAGCCAATTTTTACTTGGCGAGCGTGACCGGAACTATAAGACAAAAATCTCTAGTTATTTGTCGGTTTTCTGTGAATTTAAAAATCCAGAATATTGTCATTTTTTAAAAGAAGAACATCAAGAAAAGGAAATTTTTAATCCTCTTCTAATACAACAGTAAACTTTAAATGCCCCCCCCAAACAATTAAGATGTTCCAAAAATCCTTTTAATTCCTGCTTCCCATAATTCCATAGTGAAATTATGTCATCCATATACCGGCCCCAAAAAATATGTTTTAAAAAATATGAATCTAAAGCAATTGTTTCAATATTCTCCACAAAAATATTAGCTAATAAAGGGGATAAGGGAGCCCCCGTAGGTAAACCATTTACATGTTCGAAAAACTCCCCTCTAAATTGAAAAAAAATAAGAGAACTTATTGCACAACCTTACTAAATACATAATTACAGAAACTTCCAAATCTGTTTTGTCACTAATCCAAGTCCAAATTTTTTAACAGCTTCCTTTCTAGAAGAGTTTTGGCTGCTTCTACTTTAATATTTGTGTACATTGATACAATGTCGAAGCTTGAAAGCAAAGAACTTGAAGAAATTTCTACTTTTTTCAGTTTTTCAACCAAATTCGAAGAATTCTTCGAATTTGATAAACTCAAAAGAATTTTACAGAGTAATGGTCTAAAGGTAACTTCGAAGAATTTTTAATGTACGAAATTTGTGTAGACAAAAGTTGTTTACAGATTGACACTAACCACTTGCTCAAAACACTTTTTGGTGACCTTGTACTTGACACAATTGGTCGTGGTCACTGCTTATGTGACCGAAATATCTGGTATTTTTGTGAATTTCTATCACTGTTATCATCATCACTGTCTATTAAAAGGACTTTATCCTTATTTGAACTTTTATTTATCGTCATGGAAAGGCAGTGTGGTCTCCTAAATTATCTATAACTAATCAACTATTTAGAACCCTTCCAGGGCCTGGTGTTTTGGAGATAAAATTATCAGAAGAGAGAACAAGCTGTCTGCAAGACGTAATGGAAGATTATGTTCTGCCAAAAATATGTAGATGCAATTTTCAATTCATTTGGCATTGCTGCCTAAAGTCAGAAGTTTTCCAAAGCTGCCACTGCCAGGCTTCGTCTCGGTTTCATTGTTTGCTTTTATGTGCTGCTTGGTCAGAGCATACTTGGTCAGCTTTGATTTCCTACAATATACATACTTCAAGCAGAACTTATAGTGTGGTTCATGAATCTTTTACTTTGACTTGTTTGACACTCTTTTCTCATTTCAATTTCGAAACATTGGTAACATAGGTAACTGAAGCCACTCATGAAAAAACTTTTGGTCGTATAGCTCTTTTTGGAAATTCTGGCCTGAATCCCGCTTCTTTTTTTTGGGGGGGGGAGTTGCCAGTAAGTGAACTTCATGATCATCATCTTCATCATCCAGTCGTCGTTCAGGACCGTACTTAATAGAAACAAGTCTCCAACATCCGTAAATTCCTTGGTTCCTTGCTTCTGTGATCAGATTGTATTATAAGTCTAGGTCTGCATTTGGTATTTCAAGTGAATTTTCCTTCCTTGGTTTAGGAGCTAAGCAATGGAGAGTGCCATTTTTTGTCTGGACGAAACGTCAGCGATTGTCAGTCATGAAGTCCAAAATTATATTTTCTTTGTTTAAATCATATTTTCTTGCTTTCTAATTAAATTTAAGCTCTTATGACCTGTTTAAAACGGATGTAGTAAAAAAATAAATTAAAATATTCATTTTTTTTTAAGTAGCAGAATTACTTTTTCTATGTCTATTTTACTCCTAAAGAGGTCAGATGTGCTCTAACTAGACTAGACAATTAAAGAAGAGAATTTATAACACTGAAAGAAAATTCTAGCATTGAGAAATTATAGTTACTGACCTTTCACTTGTCGACCTAAGGTCAGTGAGGAGCACAAGATTTTTTTATCGTCCAAAAGATGCCAGAGTTTCATTTAGTATGGTGGTAATTCAAAATGAATTGTCACTAAGCCCAGGGAGATAATGATTTTGATCTATATCCTAAAAAAGATGCCATAGTTTCATTTAATATGGGGGTAATTCAAAACTGAATTATCATTAAGTCAAGTGAGACTATGATTTCAATATCACTTGACCTAACGACGGTTCAATTTTGAATTACCACCATATCATATGAAACTCTGGCATCTTTTTGAGGATAGAGATCAAAATCTTATTTAGAATGAACATTTCATTCAAAAAACGGTCCCTAAAAAAGTGATTTACCCCTAAATAGGGTAATCTCCCTAGAAGTGAAAGCCCTGCACGATAACGACCTTTACATTTGAAAACAGAGTTGAATGGGGAATCGGGTGGTACTTCTATTTGGTTATTATACTGCTTAGTTCAGAAGAGCCTACGGAGAATAACCTAAATTCGGGCTTTATCTGATTTCTATCAAGTCTAGTTTATCCTCTTTCTGAAACAAACTGTATAATAACAAATTTTTTTCTTCATTACGCTAAAAACAACATTTTCTTAATAATTTTTGTAGAAACTTGCAGTTTAACTTATTCCCGGACCCAAGTCCTACTTGTTCCTGGTTGTAGCCTTTGCCATACATAAACTTTGATGATTTCAGGTTCGAAATGAAATATTAAAGAAAGTTTATAACTGCTTAAGGATTGTTATTTCGACTTTTTTTAGTGAATTAATTCGAAAATTTAAGAACAGAAATTCCCAGTGGCCTTTTGAGGTCTATCTAATTAAAACATGTTAATGTCAACCAGCTTGATCAAGAAGTTCCTGGTAAAGAACTGTAAATAAGGAGTGACACGGGCTAATAGCAGTTCAAAAAAGAGCTCTGGTAACAACACATACAAAAAGAAACAGCTTTCTTTGATTCCGAATTTATAAAATTAAATGATCTTAAAGTTACCCGTCAAAAGCTACAAGCCTAAGACACTTTGGCTTATTTTCATAAAAAAAAGGGAAAGCATTCCCCAAAAGAGCAAGTGATCTTGAAAAAAGTTACACAATCAAATTCAGCATATCGAAGAACTCTACTGCTAAGGTTTAGAGCTCCTATCTGCAAAAATACGAAATTTTAATTTGTTTTTCGAGAGAGAAAATCACAGATGCCTCTTTATTATTTTTTTCCCAGGACTATCATATCGAGGGGAAGATTTATTCAACTAAGTTGATCTGTATGATGTTCAATAAAATTTTGCACAGTGATGTATAATTACGCATCAGCTATCATCGAGTTGGACCTATCATGACTCATTATCTAGCTATCATGAGTCATTATTTAGATATCATGAGTCATTATTTAGGTGGGGCAGGAAAAGTGTGCCTGACCCTCAAAAATTACATTTTATACCAAAACTTTCTAACTTTCCATGAGCCTTCAGATAAATGTATAAGAAGGGGTGAGGCATGAGGGGGGGGGGTAGTGATCCTTAATCTTCCTTCACCTAGAATAGGCTTGAATATTGGTACTTTGGGGTGATAACTTTCCTCTAATTGCAAAAAAAAAAAATGTTTGCTCTGTAGCATTTACACTCGTGTAAATGCTTAGGAATTTCCAAGGAGGGGGCACCTGTTATCAGGAACTTAGCTTCTTATAGACGTTTAATCGGAAATATTTGGTTTTAAGCCAACTTTTCTATGCGTTTAGCATTTCATGGACAGAAACTATAAGTAAGGAGCCGTTAGTGGTTATAATAATCAGAGCTACAAGAAAAAAGTTTTTGATAACAGTGTATACATTAAAAAAATTTACTTTTTATGTTTAATCTAAACATATGAAATTCATTTTAACTTAGTTATGAATCAAAAGTTATGAGCCTGAGAAAGGTTGCCTCATTTACGAAAAAAGGAGAAATTAACCCCAAAAGAGCAAGTGAGTTTGCTGAAAGTTGACCCATCAAATTCGAAAAAGGTTTTTGATAACAATGTATACATTAAAGAATTTCACTTTTCATGTTTAATTTAAACATATGAAATTCGCTTAACTTAGTTATCAAGCAAAAGTTATGAGCCTGAGAAAGGTTGCCTCATTTACGAAAAAAAGGATAAATTAACCCCAAAAGAGCAAGCGAGTTTGTTGAAAGTTGACCCATCAAATTCATTATATTAGAAAACCGTTTTAACGCCCTATCTAAAAAACTGCAAAATTTTATACTTTTTGGAGGATGATCACGGATTCATGTTTATTTATTTTTTGTTAGATGTTTTGTTTTTAATAAGGGATGATCGTAAAAAAAGAATATTAAGAATATTAGTATATTGTAAGAAAATATATAAAGAATATATATAAAGAATATTAGTAACAGAATATTAAGAGAAAGTTCTATAGAAATTTTATTGCCTTTGTGGATACAAAAAGGAATATACCATACCAATGTGGCATTTTCAGTCATTTTATGGCGCAATACGCCAATTTTGACTGCAAAGGATACCAAGAATGCTCTTCGAGTCTCTTTTGCAAATATATATAAAAATAAGAAATATTTAATGAATAATTACGTTACTGTTTTTATGTGGTATAATAATCAGCTAAGCCGCCTCTCTTTCAAGTGGAGCCGTATAAGTTCTATAATAAGCTGATAACTAAAATAGCTAGGAAAAGAAATATAAGGCAGTTTTTTCTTCGGTTTTGGATGGGTCATTGGACAATATCAAGTAATATCATTGAGAATCAAGGGGCATAACAAAATTGTATTTCAAATTCCTAAGATAAGATGGGAAAGTATTGTTTACTGTTGAATTAATCCAGACAGACGAAATTAGATAAAAAACTTTAAATTACAAGTTTTTTAGAAGCTATTTCATTTCACTCATATCTTGTTTTTGCTCATGGGACACTTAATTAGTATTTTGTCAGCTTAAATTAGAATTATAACTGACAAATCTATGCCTGACATGAAGACAAATGGTTGGGGGCCTAACATTAAATTGTAGACTACAGCTACGGAAACCGGTCGCACTCTCCTGCTGACGGAGTGCCCCCCCCCCACCCAATTCTTTGGACTTGGTGCAATTATTACTTAGGAATATAATCTATGAGACAGAAAAATTGTATTAAAATCCTAGCCTAACCACCCCTCTAATGAAAATCCTAGATGTCAAGAGCATCTCTGGATTTTTCCTTGTCTTTTTTCCTTCTCCTTCGCGACTTCTAAAAGTAGAGCTTTTTACTTCATCTTTTCAGAACTTTCTACAAGCTGAAATGTAATCAACATTCTCTATCATATTTTTTAAGAGTCTGTACTGCATCACTTCCTCCATCAATTACACTAATAAGGCTTTTTAAAGGTTTCCTTCTGTAATTACGCTTCAGGTTTTTTTTTATCACACCTTTATCCATGGGCTGCAGAAGCGGTGTAACACTTGGAGGTGAAAAAATGGTCTTAATATTATCAGACAACTTTTCTTCAATGTCAGGATGAGCAGGGTAGTTGTCCATCATTATAGCTGCTTTTCGAGGCAGGTTTTCTTCAATCCGACATAATCCTGTATGAATTTTTTTCATAACTAACATAATCCTACGGAAATTTCGCTCTATGATGAGTGACAAGACGGAGGAATTCTGTCAAATTTCTTAAAATCACAAAATATTCATCCGCACATACTCTCACCAACCACTCAAAATCTAAATCCTCTCTACCAAACACTTCAATTCTCCAATCATTCAGCTTTTCATATTCACACAACAGTTGATATACACTTTCTTTCGAACCTCCTCACACAGGACAAAAAAGGGACCAGCCTTTAATATTTACCTCCCAGTAAAGTTTCTTATTTTGCCCAGTAGCAAATATTTTTCATTCAAACCTCCACACACAGGACGAAAAAGGGACCAGCTTTCAACATTTCTCTCCCAATAAACGTTCTTCTTTTGCCCAGTGGCAAACTATCTTTCATTCAAACCTCCACATACAGGACAAAAAAGGGACCAGCCTTCAATATTTCCCTCCCAATAAGAGTTCTTCTTTTGCCCAGTGGCAAACTATCTTTCATTCAAACCTCCACATACAAGACAAAAAAGGGACCAGCCTTCAACATTTCCCTCCCAATAAACGTTCTTCGTTTGCCCAGTGGCAAACTATTTTTCATTCAAACCTCCACATACAGGACAAAAAAGGGACCATCCTTCAACATTTCCCGCCCAATAAAGTTTCTTCTTTTGCCCAGTGGCAAACTATCTTTTATACAAACCTCCACAAACAGGACAAAAAATGGACCAGCCTTCAACATTTACCTATCAATAAAGTTTCTTCTTTTGCCCAGTGGCAAACTATCTTTCATTCAAGACTCCACACACAGGACAAAAAAGGGACCAGGCTTCAACATGTCCCTCCCAAAAAACGTTCTTCTTTTACCCAGTGGCAAACTATCTTTCATTCAAACCTCCACATACAGGCTAAATATGGACCATCCTTCAACATTTCCCTCCCAATATAATTTCTTCTTTTGCCCAGTGGCAAAGTATCTTTCATTCAAACCTCCAGATACAGAACAAAAAAGGGACCAGCCTTCACCATTTACCTCCCGATAATGTTTCTTCTTTTGCCCAGTGGCAAACTATCTTTCATTCAGACCTCCACATACAGGACAAAAAAGGGACCAGCCTTCAACATATCCCTCCCAATAAAGTTTCTTCTTTTCCCAGTGGCAAACTATCGTTCATTAAAACCTCCAGTTACAGTACGAAAAAGGGACCAGCCTACAACATATCCCTCCCAATAAACGTTCTTCTTTTGCCCAATGGCAAACTATCTTTCATTCAAACCTCCACATACAGGACAAAAAAGGGACCAGCCTTCAACATGTCCCTCCCAATAAACGTTCTTGTTTTGCCCACTGGCATACCATCTTTCATTCAAACCTCCATATACAGGACAAAAAAGGGACCAGCCTCCAACATTTCCCTCCCAATAAACGTTCTTCTTTTGCCCAGTGGCAAACTATCTTTCATTCAACCCTCCACATACAGGACAAAAAAGGGCCGAGCCTTCTACATTTCCCTCCCAATAAACGCTCTTCTTCTGCCCAGTGGCAAACTATCGTTCATTCAAAACTCCACATACAGGACAAAAAAGGGACCAGCCTTCAACATTTACCTCCCAATAAGTTTCTTCGTTTGCCCAGTGCAAACTATCTTTCATTCAAACCTCCACATACAGAACAAAAAAGGGACCAGCCTTCAACATTTCCCTCGCAATAAACGTTATTCTTTTGCCCAGTGCAAACTATCTTTCATTCAAACCTCCACATAAAGGACAAAAAAGGAGCCAGCCTTCAACATTTCCCTCCCAATAAACGTTCTTCTTTTGCCCAGTGCAAACTACCTTTCATTCAAACCTCCACATACAGGACAAAAAAGGGACCAGCCTTCAACATTTCCCGCCCAATAAAGTTTCTTCTTTTGCCTAGTGGCAAACTATCTTTTTGTTCAAACCTCCACATACAGGACAAAAAACGGACCAGCCTTTAACATTTCCCTCCCAATAAACGTTCTTCTTTTGCCCAGTGGCAAACTATCTTTCATTCAAACCTCTACATACAGGACAAAAAGGGACCAGCCTCCAACATTTCCCTCCCAATAAACGTTCTTCTTTTGCCCAGTGGCAAACTATCTTTCATTCAAACCTCCACATACAAGACAAAAAAGGGACCAGCCTTCAATCTTTCCCTCACAATAAACGTTCTTCGTTTGCCCAGTGGAAAACTATTTTTCATTCAAACCTCCACATACAAGACAAAAAAGGGA
Source organism: Artemia sp. Qi Xiang Cuo (assembly GCF_049724085.1). Classification (NCBI taxonomy): domain Eukaryota; kingdom Metazoa; phylum Arthropoda; class Branchiopoda; order Anostraca; family Artemiidae; genus Artemia; species Artemia sp. Qi Xiang Cuo. The sequence continues at coordinate 57,110,522 of NC_142803.1, forward strand.
CCATCCTTTAACATGTCCCTCCCAATAAACGTTCTTGTTTTGCCCAGTGGCAAACTATTTTTCATTCAAACCTCCGCATACATATAGAAACAAAAAAGGGACCAGCCTTCAACATTTCCCTCCTAATAAACGTTCTTGTTTTGCCCAGTGGAAAACTATCTTTCATTCAAACCTCCACATACATATAGAAACAAAAAGGGACCAGCCTTCAACATTTCCCTCCCAATAAACGTTCTTGTTTTGCCCAGTGGAAAACTAAGTTTTATTCAAACCTCCACATACAGGACAAAAAAAGGACCAGCCTTCAACATTTCCCTCCCAATAAAGTTTCTTCTTTTCCCAGTGGCAAACTATCTTTCATTAAAACCTCCACATACAGGACAAAAAAGGGACCAGCCTTCAACATTTACCTCCCAATAAGTTACTTCGTTTGCCCAGTGCAAACTATCTTTCATTCAAACCTCCAAACACAGGAAAAAAAGGGACCAGCCTTCAACATTTCCCTCCCAATAAACTTCTTCTTTTGCCCAGTGGCAAACTATCTTTCATTCAAATCTCCACACACAGGACAAAAAAAGGACCAGCCTTCAACATTTCCCTCCCAATAAACGTTCTTCTTTTGCCCAGGGCAAACTACCTTTCATTCAAACCTCCACATACAGGACAAAAAAGGGACTAGCCTTCAACATTCACCTCCCAATAAAGTTTCTTCTTTTGCCCAATGACAAACATCAGCCCTCATTTTAATTAGCAGCTTTAATTCCTTTTTATTTAAATCCACTCAAAAAAAAAAAATCTTATATTACCCCAAATCTCCTTGGACCAATAAGAAAGCCCCAGAGAAGCTAAACGCTGTATTTCCTGGTCTTGTAAATTTATTTCAACTAATCTACTTATTTGGTGCCTCATTTCTTCAAGCCCTAATTCATGTATGTGCAATTACAAATTACGAACGTTAATTATTCAAGAGTGCAAAGGCATCCTTTAAAATAACCATTAAATGACTCATAGAGCAAAATAGCACCTATCCAGAAAAAAATGTCATTTACACCAACCGGTTTTTGGCTCACGAAATATAAGCTGAAATTTGAGGAATTTTTGAAATATGAAATGTGACTTTGAAAGGATCATACAGAGTCATAAACAAATATGAATGAAATATGAGGTAACTAATCTACTTAGGTAAATATGAGGTAACTAATGGCAATATGAGGTAATATGAGGTGATATGAAGTAACTAATGAAATATGAGGTGAAATATGACCAATTTGGAAAATATGAAAACTAAGTTTTAAAAAATCACAATAACGGTTTCATAGTTGGTTTTTGCATTATAATTTTGACATCAGCTGCAAATTTCAATCGCTATATACGGTAACAGAACACATACCTCTGCAGCACTCGGCTCAAAATCTGCATCACCAAGCTTTGTTCTCTGGGCATATGCAAACTTGAATGCTTCAGTTAATCTGTGTAAGCTTAATACTTGGCTATCTAAGGTTGAACTCAATTTGGCATTAATTGGGCTTAATTTGTACTCATCTAGGATATTTACTATGTAGGATAGAAGAATTCCAGAGCCAGGCAGGGGAGAGCTGAATAGACGCATTCCGCCATACATTTCAATTTCAACTGGATCACGTATCATGGCACTGCAAGAGCAAAGGACAAAACACATGATGAACTCCGATTGCAGTAGCCTTTCAAGCTTTTATATCTAATACCTTAGGGTTGTCACCTCCATTTTTTTTCCAACATGAGCTTGGTTTACTTCTTCGTCACAAAATATAAATACGGAGAAAATTAAAGGAAGAACTGGAGGCAAGTTTTATGAAATGCTATAATTTATAATTTAATGTGATACTATAATTTATAAGTATAATTTAATAATTTAATACAATAATTTAATACCATATTTTAGTATTTTGTATTTTGTAGTATAGTATATTAGTAGATAGTATTTAGTGTTTTAGTATTTAGTATATAATAATACTAGTATAATGTACTACTATAATTTATGAAATACTATAATTTATTTTTCAGTCATGTCATGTCAATTTTTCGGTTTTCGGCCATGTCAATGTGTTTCCGTAGCTTTAAGTCCTTGAAATATTTTAATAATTAAACATAGTTTTAATAAATGGAGGCATTTTAGTCTTATTAGTAATTTTTTTATACCAGTCGATAAAAATCTTATAACCAAGTCAAAAGTATTTTACCCCGCCCCCCATGGAGCTGACAAGTAATTACAAAGTTTTTTAATTATAAAAAATAACAAGTAATAAGCATCTCAAAAATATTATGAAATTCCTATTGCCCGTTTTGAATGTAAGTTTCTCTCTTAAAAGGAACAAACACAATAGAACAACCGTGCATTTAATTGATTACCATATAATTATTCATGGCTACTATATACAAAGTAACAACATAGCAATAAGTTGATTACCCTGTAAGGTTTTTTTTTTCAATCGCATTAGTAGTATGCGCCTTCTGGATTTGCTCGGAGGTATAGCAATTTCTACGTTATTCTATAGAAGCTCTACACCTTTTCAAAGAGATTCAGAGCTCCCTCACAAGGCCTTATACTTTGCTCGGAGGTATAGCAATTTTTACGTTATTCTGATGCCCCCCTACACCTATTCAAAGAGATTCAGCGCTCCCTCACATGGCCTTATACTTTGCGTACGGCAATCTAAAAGGAATTTGAGGGTCGATAAAGTGAAATTATATCATTATTCTAGTTTTTCTAAACCAGTATTGCCTATAACTTAATATATTCAAATATTTTTTGATAACTTGATTGGTGATTGTATTTGAATAAAAGGAATTCAAATATTTTGCCTATGAAATAGACTGTCGTGTTAAAGCATTTCACAGTTTTAATAACTCTTTCAAGGAGTAAAATAGATAAGGAATTCGCAAATTGGACACTATGAACGATATTAATTAATGTTTTGAATAATAGGAGTGTGAATGATTCTAATTAGTGATTGGATTGTATGATGGTAGAGAGAAAAAAAGGATTAAACTGAAGAACGATGCCACATTCTGTGTGATTTGCAAAAAAAGGGGTAATTAGTGATTGGATAATTTTTTAACGTGAAATCTCTGAATAAAATATTTTTGGAACATGTACTTGACGATGGATAAAAGGGTTAAGGTGATTAGCAATTACGAGCGAGTATTACCCCACTGGCTCCTGGCAGTAGGCTACGCATATCAAATTGCTGTACTGTAGGCCGACTTGTTAGCGAAAATGGATTCTATGGGTCGTATAGGAATTGTTCATTTTGAATATCTTTCAATTTTGGAGGGAAAACCAAAAATACTCAAAATAAAAAATAAACGGGATCTGCCTCAAGGGGAAGGCTCAGAGGCCCTACGATCCCCCATTTCTGAGGGTGGGGGAGGGGGGGGGGTCAATTTTGGAGGGAAAACCAAAAATACTCAGAATCCAAAAAAATGGGATCTGCCTCAAGGGCAAGGCTCAGCGCCCCTTCGTTCCCCCATTTCTGAGGGCAGGGGAGGGGGGGTCAATTTTGGAGGGAAAACCAAAAATACTCAGACACTAATATCAATATCAGTAACGATTCTATTTGAACTTTCTCCAAGTTGATCAAATTCATTTATAAAGGGTTCATGATAAAAAAAAATTGTTTGGGGCAAGAAAAAAAAAACTAAAATAATGTCATGAAATCATTTTCAACACTCAGAGCAGGGGGACGTTGGGATTGAATCATAGAGAAACATCGAGTTTACTTTAAAAAAAACTACCACTAATCAGCATCTATAAATAAATGAAACCCAAACCGAAAAGAAATTACAATAAATAATCGAGTCAAACTCAAAACGAGCAGAAATTAACATAAGTTGGGGGCAAAACCCCTATGCCTCCCCAAGGCCAGTTTGGAGGGTTGGGGGTTAGGTGGGAGGATCTTTCCATGTAGGGGGCTCTGGATTTCCCAGCATTATTTAAAAAGCTTCCTATGCTAATTAAACAAAAGTTTTGGATATTTTGTCAGTTTGTAGTTTACGCACTAATATCAATATCAGTAAAGATTCTATTTGAACTTTCTCCAAGTTGATCAAATTGATCTCAAAAGGGTTCATGATAAAAAAAATAGTTTGGGGCAAGAAAAAAAAAACCAAAATAATGTCGCGAAATCATTTTCAACACTCATAGCAGGGGGAAGTTGGGATTGAATCATAGAGAAACATCGAGTTTACTTAAAAAAAAACTACCACTAATCAGCATCTATAAATAAATGAAACCCAAACCGAAAAGAAATTACAATAAATAATCGAGTCTAACACAAAACGCGCAGAAATTACCATAAGGGGAGGGGAAAACCCCTACGCCTCTCCACGGTCAGGGGGGAGGGTGGAGGGATAGGTGGGAGGATCTTTCCAGGGAGGGGGCTCTGGATTTCACAGCATTATTTAAAAAGCTTCCTATGCTAATTAAACAAAAGTTTTGGATATTTTTGTCAGTTTGTAGTTTACGCACTAATATCAATATCAGTAACGATTCTATTTGAACTTTCTCCAAGTTGATCAAATTGATCTCAAAAGGGTTCATGATAAAAAAAATAGTTTGGGGCAAGAAAAAAAAAAACTAAAATAATGTCGTGAAATCATTTTCAACACTCAGAGCAGGGGGACGTTGGGATTGAATCATAGAGAAACATCGAGTTTATTTAAAAACATTCTTCTAAAGGGCTTAATATTCTCAAGGTTTTAGCTTTTGACGGATAACATTAAACCCAAGGAAATTTATGTATTTGGAATCAGCGTATAAAGCCAATCATTTTCATGTATCTTTAATTATTAAAATTCTGTTTTTAGAGTTATGGTTACTTTCGGACGAGTTGCACTTTACTTTCACCTTGTTTCCCAAAAACTGTTTAAAATTAGTGTTTTTTTTCGTAGTTGTTTTCGTTTTTGCTTTATTGTTCGACTTGATAGGAATTCTGAAACAGGATGGTCGTTGAAATTTCTTAATGACTAAAGATTTTTTTTTTATTATAAAAGGCTTAATATTATAAAGGTTTTATCTTTTTAAGGATAAAATTAAACCAAAGGAAATTTATGTATTTGGAATCTGCGTATAAAGCCAATAATTTTCATGTATCTATAATTATTAAAGTTCTGTTTTTAGAGTTATGGTTACTTTCGGACGAGTTACACTTTACTTTCACCTTGTTTTCCAAAAACTGTTTAAAATTAGGGTTTTTTTTGTAGTTTTTTTCGTTTTTGCTTTATTGTACGACTTGATAGGAATTGTGAAACAGGATGGTCGGTGAAATTTCTTAATGACTAAAGATTTTGTTTTTCTTCTAAAAAGGCTTAATATTCTCAAGGTTTTAGCTTTTGACGGATAACATTAAATCTAAGGAAATTTATGCATTTGGAATCAGCGTATAAAACCAATCATTTTCATGTATCTATAATTATTAAAATTCTGTTTTTAGAGTTATGGTTACTTTCGGACGAGTTGCACTTTACTTTCACCTTGTTTCCCAAAAACTGTTTAAAATTAGGTTTTTTTGTAGTTGTTTTCGTTTTTGCTTTATTGTTCGACTTGATAGGAATTCTGAAACAGGATGGTCGTTGAAATTTCTTAATGACTAAAGATTTTGTTTTTCTTCTAAAAGGCTTAATATTATCACGTTTTTAGCTTTTGACGGATAACAATAAACCTAAGGAAATTTATGTATTTGGAATCAGCGTATAAAGCCAATCATTTTCATGTATCTATAATTATTAAAATTCTATTTTTAGAGTTATGGTTACTTTCGGACGAGTTGCACTTTACTTTCACCTTGTTTCCCAAAAACTGTTTAAAATTAGGGGTTTTGTTTGTAGTTGTTTTCGTTTTTGCTTTATTGTTCGACATGATGGGAATTCTGAAACAGGATGGTCGTTGAAATTTCTTAATGACTAAAGATTTTTTTTTCTTCTAAAAGGCTTAATATTCTCAAGGTTTTAGCTTTTGACGGATTACATTAAACCTAATGAAATTTATGTATTTGGAATCCGCGTATAAAGCCGATCATTTTCATGTATCTATAATTATTAAAATTCTATTTTTAGAGTTATGGTTACTTTCGGACAAGTTGCACTTTACTTTCACCTTGTTTCCCAAAAACTGTTTAAAATTAGGGGTTTTTTTTTTAGTTGTTTTCGTTTTTGCTTTATTGTTCGACATGATAGGAATTCTGAAACAGGATGGTCGTTGAAATTTCTTAATGACTAAAGATTTTGTTTTTCTTCTAAAATGCTTAATAGTCTCAAGGTTTTAGCTTTTTACGGATAAAATTAAACCTAAGGAAATTTATTTATTTGGAATCAGCGTATAAAGCCAATCATTTTCATGTATCTATAATTATTAAAATTATGGTTTTAGAGTTATGGTTACTTTCAGACGAGTTGCACTTTACTTTCACCTTGTTTCCTAAAAACTGTTTAAAATTGTTTTTTTTGTAGTTGTTTTCGTTTTTTCTTTATTGTTCGACTTGATAGGAATTCTGAAACAGGATGGTCGTTGAAATTTCTTAATGACTAAAGATTTTTTTTTTCTTATAAAAGGCTTAATATTCTAAATGTTTTATCTTTTGAAGGATAAAATTAAACCTATGGAAATTTATGTATTTGGAATCAGCGTATAAAGCCAATCATTTTCATGTATCTATAATTATTAAAATTCTGTTTTTAGAGTTATGGTTACTTTCGGACGAGTTGCACTTTACTTTCACCTTCTTTCCCAAAAACTGTTTAAAGTTATGTTTTTTTTTGTAGTTGTTTTCGTTTTTGCTTTATTGTTCGACATGATAGAAATTCTGAAACAGGATGGTCGTTGAAATTTCTTAATGACTAAATATTTTTTTTTTATTCTAAAAGGCTTAATATTATCACTGTTTTAGCTTTTTACGGATAACATTAAACCCAAGGAAATTTATGTATTTGGAATCATCGTATAAAGCCAATCATTTTCATGTATCTATAATTATTAAAATTCTGTTTTTAGAGTTATGGTTACTTTCGGACGAGTTGCACTTTACTTTCACCGTGTTTCCCAAAAACTGTTTAAAATTAGGGTTTTTTTCGTAGTTGTTTTAACTTTGGCTTTACTGTTCTACTTGATGGGAATTCTGAAACAAGATGGTCGTTGAAATTTATTAATTACGAAAGATTTTGTTTTTCTTCTAAAAGTCTTAATATTCTCAATGTTTTAGCTTTTGACGGATAACATTAAACCTAAGGAAATTTATGTATTTGGAATCAGCTTATAAAGCCAATCATTTTCATGTATCTATAATTATTAAAATTATGTTTTTAGAGTTATGGTTACTTTCGGACGAGTTGCACTTTACTATCACCTTGTTTCCCAAAAACTGTTTAAAATTAGGGTTTTTTTTGTATTTGTTTTTGTTTCTGCTTTATTTTTCGACTTGATAGGAATTCTGAAACATGATGGTCGTTGAAATTTTTCAATGACTAAAGATTTCGTTTTTCTTCTAAAAGGCTTAATATTCTCAAGGTTTTAGCTTTTGACGGATAACATTAAAACTAAGGAAATTTTTGTATTTGGAATCAGTGTATAAAGCCAATCATTTTCATGTATCTATAATTATTAAAATTCTGTTTTTAGAGTTATGGTTACTTTCGGATGAGTTGCACTTTACTTTCACCTTGTTTCCCAAAAACTGTTTAAAATTAGGTTTTTTTTTTGTTTTTTTTTGTAGTTGTTTTTCATTTTTGCTTTATTGTTCAACTTGATAGGAATTTTGAAACAGGATGGACTTTGAAATTTCTTAATGACTAAAGATTTAGTTTTTATTCTAAAAGGCTTAATATTCTCAAGGTTTTATGTTTTGACGGATAACATTAAACCTAAAGAAATTTATGTATACGGAATCAGTGTATAAAGCCAATCATTTTCATGTATCTATAATTATTAAAATTATGTTTTTAGAGTTATGGGTGCTTTCGGACAATTTGCACTTTACTTTCACCTTGTTTTCCAAAAACTGTTTAAAATTAGGTTTTTTTTGTAGTTGTTTTTCGTTTTTCCTTTATTGTTAAACTTGATAGGAATTCTGAAACATGATGGTCGTTGAAATTTCTTAATGACTAAAGATTTTGTTTTTCTTCTAAAAGGCTTAATATTCTCAAGGTTTTAGCTTTTGACGGATAACATTAAACCTAAGGAAATTTATGTATTTGAAATCAGTATACAAAGCTAATCATTTTCATGTATCTATAATTATTAAAATTCTGTTATTAGAGTTACAGTTACTTTCAGAGCGAGTTCCACTTTACTTTAAATAATCAGTTGTTGTATCTTGTAAAAGAGCTTTACAGGGTTTGAGAGACTCAGTTGCCTGATTCCATGTGGTTTTTCTTTACTTGGTGCCCATTAAAAACGAAATTTTTGTGTTAAATAAGTAGTTTTTGTATCTTTTAAAAGAGCTTTAAGGGGTTTGAGAGACTTAGTTGCCTGATTCCATGTGGCTATTCTTTACTTGGTGCCCATTAAAAACAAAATTTTTGTGTTAAATAAGTAGTTTCTGAATCTTTTAAAAGAGCTTTAAGGGGTTTGAGAGACTCTGTTGCCTGATTCCGTGGTGTGTGTGTGTGTGTGTGTATGTATATGTGTGTGTGTGTGTGTGTCTGTTAGTGTGTGTGTGTATGTATGTGTGTGTGTGTGTGTGTGTGTGTGCGTGTGTGTGTGTGTGTGTGTGTGTGCAAGCTATCACAATTAAACTATCTAATGTCAATAACAGAACAAATATTTTTTTTCTCTATATCATAAACAATTTTCATTGTCTACAGATCAAATTGGTCTCTAAACGGTTCATGATAAAAAAATAGTTTGGGACAAGAAAAAAAACCCTAAAATAATGTCATGAAATCAACATGCAAAGTCGACATAGCTTTATTTCATTTTTTAAGGTTAAATTAGACGAGGTTACGTGCGCACGTAACCTCGTCTAAATTAACCTTAAAAAATTTACACACACACACACAAACACAGACACACCACGGAATCAGGCAACTGAGTCTCTCAAACCCCTTAAAGCTCTTTTAAAAGATACAGAAACTACTTATTTAACACAAAAATTTCGTTTTTAATGGGCACCAAGTAAAGAAAAACCACAAGGAATCAGGCAACCAAGTCTCTCAAACCCCTTAACGCTATTTTAAAAGATACGAGAACTACTTATTTAACAAAAAACATTCGTTTTTAATGGGCGCCAAGCGAAGAAAAACCACATGGAATCAGGCAACTGAGTCTCTCAAACCCCGTAAAGCTCTTTTAAAAGATACAACAACTACTTATTTAAAGTAAAGTGTAACTCGCTCCGAAAGTAACCGTAACTCTAAAAACAGAATTTTAATAATTATAGATACATGAAAATGATTGGCTTTGTATACTGATTCCAAATACATAAATTTCCTTAGGTTTAATGTTATCCGTCAAAAGCTAAGACCTTAATATTAAGCCTTTTAGAAGAAAAACAAAATCTTTAGTCATTAAGAAATTTCAACGACCATCCTGTTTCAGAATTCCTATCAAGTTGAACAATAAAGCAAAAACGAAAAACAACTACAAAAAAAAACCTAATTTTAAACAGTTTTTGGGAAACAAGGTGAAAGTAAAGTACAACTCATCCGAAAGTAAACATAACTCTAAAAACAGAATTTTAATAATTATAGATACATGAAAATGATTGGTTTTATACACTGATTCCAAATACATAAATTTCCTTAGGTTTAATGTTATCCGTCAAAAGCTAAAACCTTGAGAATATTAAGCCCTTTAGAAGAAAAAAAAAATCTTTAGTCATTAAGAAATTTCAACGATCATCCTGTTTCAGAATTCCTATCAAGTCGAAAAATAAAGCAAAAACGAAAACAACTACAAAAAAAACCTAATTTTAAACAGTTTTTGGGAAACAAGGTGAAAGTAGAGCGCAACTAGTCCGGAAGTAACACTAACTCTAAAACCAGAATTTAAAAAATAATAGATACATGAATATGATTTGCTTTATAAGCTGATTCCAAATACATAAATTTCCTTAGTTTTAATGTTATCCGTCAAAAGCTAAAACCTTGAGAATATTAAGCCTTTTAGAAGAAAAACAAAAATCTTTAGCCATCAAGAAATTTCAACGACCATCCTGTTTCAGAATTCCTATCAAGTCGAACAATAAAGCAAAAACTAAAACAACTACAAAAAAAAACCTAATTTTAAAAAGTTTTTGGGAAACAAGGTGAAAGTAAAGTGCAACTCGTCCGAAAGTAACCATAACTCTAAAAACAGAATTTTAATAATTATAGATACATTAAAATTATTGGATTTATACTCTGATTCAAAATAAATAAATTTCATTAGGTTTAATTTTATCCTTAAAAATTTAAAACTTTGAGATTATTAATCTTTTTATAATAAAAAAAAAATATTTTTTCATCAAGAATTTACAACGACCATCCTGTTTCAGAATTCCTATCAAGTCGAACAATAAAGAAAAAACGAAAACAACTACAAAAAAAAACCCTAATTTTAAACAGTTTTTGGGAAACAAGGTGAAAGTAAAGTGCAACTCGTCCGAAAGTAACCATAACTCTAAAAACAGAATTTTAATAATAATAGATACATGAAAATTATTGTCTTTATACGCGGATTCCGTATACATAAATTTCCTTAGGTTTAATGTTATTCATCAAAAGCTAAAACTTTGAGAATATTAAGCGTTTTAGAAGAAAAACTAAACCTTTAGACATTAAGAAATCTCAACGACCATCCTCTTTCTGAATTCCTATCAAGTCGAACAATAAAAAAAACCCTAATTTTAAACAGTTTTTGGGAAACAAGATGAAAGTAAAGTGCAACTCGTCCGAAAGTAACCATAACTCTAAAAACAGAATTTTAATAATTATAGATGCATGAAAATGATTGGCTTTATACGCTGACTCCAAATACATAAATTTCCTTAGGTTTAATGTTATCCGGCAAAAGCTAAAACCTTGAGAATATTAAGCCTTTTTAGAAGAAAAACAAAATCTTTAGTCATTAAGAAATTTCAACGACCATCCTGTTTCAGAATTCCTATCATGTCGAACAATAAAGCAAAAACGAAAACAAATACAAAAAACAACCCTAATTTTAAACAGTTTTTGGGAAACAAGGTGAAAGTAAAGTGCAACTCGTCAGAAAGTAACCATAACTCTAAAAATAGAATTTTAATAATTATAGATATATAAAAATGATTCGCTTTATACGCTGATTCCAAATACATAAATTTTCTTGGGTTTAATGTTATCCGTCAAAAGCTAAAACCTTGAGAATATTAATCCTTTTAGAAGAAAAAAAAAATCTTTAGTCATTAAGAAATTTCAACGACCATCCTGTTTCAGAATTCCTATCAAGTCAAACAATAAAGCAAAAACGAAAACAACTACAAAAAAAACCCTAATTTTAAACAGTTTTTGGGAAACAAGGTGAAAGTAAAGTGCAACTCGTCCGAAAGTAACCATAATTCTAAAAACAGAATTTTAATAATTATAGATACATGGAAATGATTGGCTTTATACGCTGATTCCAAATACATAAATTTCCTTAGGTTTAATGTTATCCGTCAAAAGCTAAAACCTTGAGAATATTAAGCCCTTTAGAAGAATTTTTTTAAATACACTCGATGTTTCTCTATGATTCAATCCCAACGTCCCCCTGCTCTGAGTGTTGAAAATGATTTCACGACATTATTTTAGTTTTTTTTTTCTTGCCCCAAACTATTTTTTTTATCATGAACCCTTTTGAGATCAATTTGATCAACTTGGAGAAAGTTCAAATAGAATCGTTACTGATATTGATATTAGCGCGTAAACTACAAACTGACAAAAATATCCAAAACTTTTGTTTAATTAGCATAGGAAGCTTTTTAAATAATGCTGGGAAATCCAGAGCCCCCTCCATGGAAATATCTTCCCACCTAACCCCCAACCCCCCAAACGAGCCTTGGGAAGACATAGGGGTTTCCCACCCAACTTATGTTAATTTCTGCTGGTTTTGATTTAGACTCGATTATTTATTCTAATTTCTTTTTGGTTTGGGTTTAATTTATTTATAGATATTGATTAGTTTTAGTTTTTTTTTTAAGTAAAATTGAAACTTCTCTATGATTCATCCCCAAATTCCCCCTGCTCTGAGCGTTGAAAATTATTTCTTGACATTATTGTAGGTTTTTTTTTATTGCCCCAAAGTATTCTTTTTGTATCATGAACCCTTTTGAAATCAATTTGATCAACTTGGAGAAAGTTCAAATAGAATCGTTACTGATATTGATATTAGTGTCTGAGTATTTTTGGTTTTCCCTCCAAAATTGACCCCCACCCCCTGCCCTCAGAAATGGGGGCACGAAGGGCGTCTGAGCCTTCCCCTTGAGGCAGATCCCGGTTATTTTCGATTCTGAGTATTTTTGGTTTTCCCTCCAAAATTGACCCCCCCCTCCCCTGCCCTCAGAAATGGGAGAACGAAGGGCCTCTGAGCCTTGCCCTTGAGGCAGATCCCATTTATTTTCGATTCTGAGTATTTTTGGTTTTCCCTCCAAAATTGACCCCCCTCCCCTACCCTCAGAAATGGGGGAACGAAGGGCCTCTGAGCCTTCCCCTTGAGGCAGATCCCGTTTATTTTTGATTATGAGTATTTTCGGTTTTCCCTCCAAAATTGACAGATATTCAAAATGAACATTTCCTATACGACCCATAGAATCCATTTTCGCTAGCAAGTCGGCCTACAGTACAGCAATTTGATATGCGTAGCCTACTGCCAGGAGCCAGTGGGGGAATCCTCGCTCGTAATTGCTAATCACCTTAACCCTTTTATCCATCGTCAAGTACATGTTCCAAAAATATTTTATTCAGAGATTTCATGTTAAAAAATTATCCAATCACTAATTACCCCTTTTTTTGCAAATCACACAGAATGTGGCATCGTTCCTCAGTTTAATCCTTTTTTTCTCTCCACCTTCATACAATCCAATCACTAATTAGAATCATTCACACTCCTATTATTCAAAACATTAATTAATATCGTTCATAGTGTCCAATTTGTGAATTCCTTATCTATTTTACTCCTTGAAAGAATTATTCAAACTGTGAAATGCTATAACATGACAGTCTCTTTCATAGGCAAAATATTTGAATTCCTTTTATTCAAATACAATCACCAATCAAGTTATCAAAAAATATTTGAATATATTAAGTTATAGGCAATACTGGTTTAGAAAAACTAGAATAGTGACATAATTTCACTTTATCGACCCTCAAATTCCATTTAGGTTGCCGTACGCAAAGTATAAGGCCATGTGAGGGAGCTCTGAATCTCTTTGAATAGGTGTAGAGGGGTATCAGAATAACGTAGAAATTGCTATACAGAAAAGTATAAGGCCTTGTGAGGGAGCTCTGAATCTCTTTGAAAAGGTGTAGAGCTTCTATAGAATAACGTAGAAATTGCTATACCTCCGAGCAAATCCAGAAGGCGCATACTACTCGCATTCCATAAGGCAGGGCCGGATTTAATAGGGGCGGGGCCGGATTGAGTTTTTTGCGGGGTCCTTTCTATATATTAAGTATTTAAATAAAATATACCTGCATAGAGAGTAGTTCACGTCCGTAGTGCAAATTCACTCTAATATCCCGATTATCCTGATTAAATTCAATAAATTTTACCTTGAACTTTTACGAGTATCAGTTTTCTATATTATAAAGTATGTATTACATAATATTAAATACATTAATAATCTTATCCAGCAATTCACGCTTAAAATAAATATGTTTTAATTATTTGAATAACTCATTATTTATCCCGTACTATCAACAGCAATTTCATTTAAGTTTCAGAATCTTTTTTGATGGTTTTGATGGTAATGCGGGGCCCTTTCAAATGCGGACCCCATTGGGCCCAATTGCTACAATCGCCCTTTATTCGTCCCTGACATGTGGCAACTAATATGTAAAAATACTTGAGAAGAGGACAATTTTCCAACACTCATAACTCTTCAAATGCTTATCAAACAGTTCGTGCTCCTTCAAGCTCCTGAGCTGAGGTTTCAGGCTCCTATCTGCAAAAATGTGGAATTTTGTATTTTTTGCCAGAAGAAAGATCACGGATGCGTGTTTATTTGTTTTTTTTTCTCCAGGGGTGATCGTATCGACCTAGTGTTCCTAGAATATCCTGGGGGGGTTCATTCGAACGGAAATTAAAAATTCTAGTGCCCTTTTTAAGTAACCAAAAAAATGGAGGGCAACTAGGCCCCCTCCCACGCTAATTTTTTCCCAAAACCAGCCAAACAAAATTTTGAGATAGCCATTTTGTTCAGCATGGTCGAAAATATAATAACTATGTCTTTTAGGTTGACTTAATCCCCAACAGTCTCCGGGGGAAGGCCTGAAAGTTATGAACTTTACCCAATGTTTACATATAGTATTGGTTATTGGGAAGTATACAGACGTCTTCAGGAGTGATTTTTTCTAGTAGTAGGGGTGGGGATGGGCTGGAGGGGTTGGAGTCGTGGGAGGATCTTTCCATGGAGGAAGTTTTCATGGGGGAAGGGACATTGCTATGAAGGGGGCGCCGGATTTCCTAGCATTATTTAAACGATCAGAAATTAAATAAAACAAAAAACAAGTTTTTCAACTGAAAGCAAGGAGCAACATCAAAACTTAAAACGAACAGAAATTATTACGCATATGATCTGGGATTACCCCTTAGTCAGTACCTCGCTCTTTACGCCAAAGATTTTTTAGTAATTTCATAAGAGCTATTTATTCTAATTAACGGCCTTTGTGATTAAGGGGTCATTTTTAAAGAATTGGAACAAAATTCAAACTTCAGCGTAAAGAGCGAGGTATTGACTAGGGGGCGAACCCCTAATATACGTATTAAAAATATATGAACATAGAAGTTCGTTACGTAAGTTAATTCGTAAGTTACGTATATTTATTACTAATAATAAAGTTCGTAAATAAAATTAAACAATATTCGAGGAAGCCGTTTAACAAAATAAAAGTAAAATTAATATGCAAATTTTGTTTTAATTCATCATGTACGGTGAGCCAAAATCAAAACCTGTTTTAATTTTAAAACGTTCAAAAATTAAATTAAAAAAACAAGTTTTTTTAACTGAAAGTAAGGAGCGACATTTAAACTTAAAATGAACAAAAATTATTTCGTATATGAAAGGGGCTGTCCCCTCCTCAACGCCTCGCTGTTTACACTAAAATTAGACTCGTTCTCACAACTTTATTTTTTAAAACAATAAACAAATTTAGCGTAAAGAGCGAGGCGTTGAGGAGGGGACAGCCCCTTTCATATACGGAATAATTTCTATTCGTTTTAAGTTTAAATGTCGCTCCTTACTTTCAGTGAAAAAAAACTTGTTTTTTTTCATCCCCAACGATGATGAGCCTTTGAGGGACACCGACCTTTTCTGGCCTGAGTCTCGAATCAGTTTGGTAATTTCTCCCATTTAATAAAGGTGAAAAAATTATTTTTTCCAAGATTTTTATTTTATATCTATTGGTGAAAGCACTTTCGACGAACAATTGTCCCATTACCTCAAAATTTTTACTGTGACATATCTTTTAAAGAAAAGAGTCTGAGCTTGGTAATGAAAATTTGAGGAGTGGGGTTCAACTTTCATCTAGTTTTAAGAATAGTTTTTCTGATTTACCAACTGTTCCGATTTATGCTTATTTACCAGCCTTTATCCCCAGGTTTAAAAATTGCTGTTTATAATTTACATACTTTTTTTCTTATGCTCGTTTATCTACCTTTTCGTCTAGGTGGCAGTTTTGTGTTTTAATTTACGAACTCTTTCTTTTACGCTTATTTATCTATCTTTACGCCTAAGTTTTTGTTTTATGTTTGTAATTTACCGACTGTTCCATTTATGCTCCTTTCCCAACTTATTTTCCTAGGTTTCGGAATCAGTATTTATAATTTATCAACTGTTTCAATATTTTATCGATTGTTTGTATCCTCATTTATTTATATTTTCATCTAGGTTTCAGTTTTGTTTTTGTAACTTACCTACTATTTCTTCAATGGTCATTTATCTACTTTTCTGTGTAAGTTTCCGAATCGTTGTTTATATTTTACCGTCGCTGAAAATTTTATGCTTATTTATCTACCCTTTTTTTCAGGTTTTAGTTTCGTGTTTATAAATTACCGACTATTTCTTGGTCTAAGTTTGAGAATTGGTGCTTACAATTTGATGATTCTGAAAATTTTTATATTTTGGTATCTACCTTTTCGTTTTTTAAACAAAAGCTGAAGATTACCTTGACCGATATGAAAATAGTAGTAATTTTGATAGCAAAAACATTAATTATGTATAACGTTTTCTTCTAGCCGAAATTGAAACATCTTAGAATGAATAAAAAAAAGAAGAGCTTTATTTTAAAATTTAAGAAAAGCCCCAAAATTGATATCTTCTTTTACTAGGACCAATTCTCCACTCACCACAGGGGAAATATTTGATGCATTATAAAAATGTATTTGAACTTGATAGGAGAGTATAAAGGGCTAAAATTTGTATAATTTGGGATGAATATGGACCGGGCATAGACTTGGAGCTGCAGTTAGCTGTTGGATTCTGTTTTGGAAGGGCTTCATATCATTTGGAGAGGGGTCATCTATGGAAAAGGTAATTTAATATACATCTATTAAAATGATACGTTATTTACAGTTTTTTTTACATTTAGGGTGGATATACCCACCAGAACCAAACCATAGCTACACAACTGAATCAATTGAACCTCAATCTGAAAATTTAATCTGAAAAAAAAATATTTTTCTCCATTTGAAAGCCCCCCCCCCTTATATTTCAAAAAAATGCCTTTTTTTGGCGGGGGGCTATTTTCAAAGAAAAAACTCTTTTTTATTTTACGGAAAACATAAAAAAGACAAAGGTACTTGTTAATTATTCAAAAAACACTCAAGTTCTTGATCTGAATGTAAGATCTGAGAAAACCGGTTTCATAGCCACAAAGACAAGTGACAGGTGAGAGAATGCATTGGACATATATAATTTGGGCTAAATACTTGCGCATTAGGGGGTGGGGCTAAAGTATTTGGACAGTGTGAAGTTAGGAAACAATTCTTACTACTTAATATTCAGAATAATTGTAGCTAACACATTTGGCATGCAGACCCACTATACTCCACCCCACCCTCTCTCCTATTATGCAAATCTATAGCCCAAATTATATAAGTCCAATAAGTTCTGCCACCCGTCCATTGTCTTTGTGGCTATGAAATTGGTTTTCTCAGATCTTACATTCAGATCAAGAACTTGAGTGGGCATGGTGAATAATTATGAAGTACCAAGACAAATTTTCCCCCATAGATATTGATGACAAATTTAGCCCCCTCCCCCCCCTAAATTTTTATGAAATGACGCTACTGTGTCTTACAGTTTTTAGTAATATTAAACTTACAAAAGCAAATATATGTTGGATGTATATTTTCAGCATAATAAAAATTTGCCAATGGGCAAAAACTGAGCAAGATAACGTTTATAATATTATTGTGGTATTGGATGACATTATACGGTATATATACGGTAACATTATACGGTATTGGATGCATTTTATACACTATTTTGAATTATTTTACTAAACTAAACATTTTAAGACATTAAACATTTAATATAATATCAATTATCCATTATCTTTCAACAATGTTTAACTTGATATTACCCTGAATGATTTCAGGGAAAAAATTAGTCTATTTATCGCTGTTATGAAACTAAGAATTTTTTTGGCATAGTGTCTGAATTTTGGAATACTCAAAAAGCATCTTAGTTTCTGTGTTTTACGGGACCACAGATGTGAAATTCCCTAAGAGAGCGTATAAGGCTGGCAGAAAAAGTTAATCAGTTCAAGAGTGGGAGAAAACACTGCCTTCTAGGATATTATAATTAAATTAGTTTTCTTTTCACAATTAAAGTTTCTAATATATGATTGATTGTAAAGATGGAAGCAACAATCATTAACAATCCCAATGGGTATGGTTGTTATGATATGGTATAAATAAAAGTTTTTATTTATAAATTTGCTTTGTGTAAAAATAAAAAATCCGATAATAGTAAACGAATGAATAAACGCACACAACTTACGTATAATTATTCATGTCATCTATTGTTATAATACCATTTTTATCTTGTATATCTCGAACAAACCCGGCAGTTAATTCCCCATCATAAAGGACATTGGCCCCTTTTTCAGCAATTTTCTCTAAGGTTTGAGCCAATTTAGGTCGCTTTATAATATCACCCTCTTGCCAAACTGTGCCGGTTTCTGGATTGATGAACACGCTGAAACGAGAAAAAAAACACAATATCAAAATAAAAAAAAATAATGCTTATTGCCTAGAAAAGGGGGTAAAATATAAAACAAAATACAAGTAGCAGTATACAAGCTTTGGCAATTCAAAATCAATGCATCCTAAATCAAGTTTACCATAATTATTTATTACAAGTAAAAATTACAGCTATTATAATATTTGTTTCTTTTGTTAGTTGTGATTATAGAATAATGAATATATTAAATAACATAAACTAACAAATTTATTAATAAGAAAAATGAATATTCGGAAGGGTAACTACCTCCCGCAAGGTTATGATGTTGGTTGACTCCAGGATGATAATTTGCGAGAAACTTTGCAGGAACAGTTGAATGCTAAACCTTAGAGTTTAAAATTTGACAATGTGGAAGATGGTTGGAATAATTTTAGAAAAACAATTTGTGAAGTTGCTGATGGTGTCTTAAGGAAGAAAGTTAGGACTGCAGGTAGAACTATTAGTGAAAAGGCTTTATTTAATAGAGAAGAGAAGGGGCTTGTCCAAGACTTATCTGAGTGATAGATTATATGAAAATAAAAGGAATGTAAAAAAAAAAGTGGAGAAAGCTTTAAAATATGAACTAAGGGGGTGTGAAGTGGAGGCCTTGGATAAAATTGCCGAGGATCTGTAAGATACAGCTAGACGGCATAATAGTAAAATATTGTACTGGCATGTTAATAAATTGAGAGGGAGTAGACAATCCGGGCTTGGCCCAGTTAAAGATAGGAATGAGGCCATACTTAGCGATAAGGTAAGAATTAAAGAGAGATGGGCAGAACATTATGAGAATTTGTTAAACCAAGATGGGGTTGCAGGAAAATATATAGAGGAAAATGAAAAAGTTTGTGATACCTTGGATGTAAAGGAAGATCTGTTTTGTGAGGAAGAATTAACGACATTACTAAAAGGATTAAAAAATAATAAGGCTCCAGGTGCTGATTGTGTGGTAAATGAGTTTCTTAAATATGGTGGCTCTGAGGTTAGAAATAAGTTATTGAAGATTATGAATATGATTTTTGAAAAGGGGGAAGTACCTAACGATTTAAGCAGAACCTTAATTAAACCACTGTACAAGAACAATGATAAGAGTTAGTGTCGTAATTATAGAGGCATTAGTCTGGTCTCTATAGGTAGCAAATTACCTAGTAATATGATAATTTTTAGACTGGGAGACGCTGTAGACAAAGTTTTAAGAAAGGAACACTGCGATTTTAAAAAAGGTAGAGGATGTGTCGACCAAATTTTCACGTTCGTACATTTTCAAACTGAACTTTCAAACGGAACTCATCTCCCGGGGCTAGAAACAATGAAATTAAGTTAAATATAATTTATTTATTCATGTATGAAGGGTGGGGCACATAAGAAAGAAGACAGGCTAACGAAGAATGAGGAACCTAAGAAATCTTCCTTAGGTTGGGAACATATTAACAATAGAATTCTGGTATTTAATGTACTTGACTTTACCAGTACTATTCAGAAACATCATTTATGAATAGAATTCCGTTTTACATCCCGAAAAGGCAGCGTTGTGAGATATTGACATGTACTAAAAGTAAAAAATAATAAGGCTCTAGGTGCTAATAGGGTAGTAAATGAGTTTCTTAAATATGGTGGCTCTGAGGTTAGAAATAAGTTACTGAAGATTAGGAATATGATTTTTAAAAAGGGGGAAGTACCAAATGATTTTAGGAAAACCTTAATTTAGCGACTTCATAAGAAAGGTGATAAAAGTGAGTGTGGTAATTATCGAGACATTAGTCTGGTCTCTATAGGTAGCAAATTACTTAGTAATATGATACTTTTTAGACTGAAAGATGCCGTAGACAAAGTTTTAAGAAAAGAACAGTGCAGTTTTAGAAAAGGTAGAGAATGCGTCGATCCAATTTTCACTCTTAGGTTAATAATTGAGAAGTGCCTGAGTTGTCAAACACCTTAGGTCCTCAGTTTTATAGATTATGAGCAAGCGTTCGATTCTGCTGATAGATGAAATTTAGCAAAGTTTTTATCCTTGTATGGCATATCAGACAAGTACATTAAAGTGATTAGTGCTATGTACGAGAATAACACTGCTTAAGGTAGGAAATGAGGTTAGTAGCTGGTTTTGTATTAAATCAGGAGTTAAGCAGGGTTGTATCCTATCCCCCTTTATATGGACCTTTTTGATGGACTTTGTCTTAATGAGAACAGGAAAGGCAATGGGAGACCAAGGAATAAAATGGGGAGGAAAAACTCTCCTGGACTTAGATTATGCTGCTGATTTAAGCATCCTAGATGAAAGCGTGAGCAAATGAATGAACTTTTAGAGGTTTTGCGAGTTTAGGGCGCTAGAATAGGTTTGAAAATTAATGTTAAGAAGACTAAGTTACCATGGGCACCCATATGGGGGAGAGGAGGACTCCACCCCCCCCCCTGCCTGAATGATGCTGGCTTATATTTTATATTTTTGTTTTGAGATTTCTATTATACAGCATTAGAAGTGCCGATAAGACCAGCTAAGACCCCCCCCCCTAAAAATCAGCTTATGGGGGCCAATGTCAGTCACTAAGGCTAGGAATAAGTGAAGATGAAGAGGTGACGTTGGGTAACTAAAAGATTAATCAGGTGTAGCTTCACTTGCCTTGGTAGTAATATTAGTAAAGACAGTGGGAGCAGTGAAAATGTTAAAAGTAGAGAATAGCCAGGACTCAAGGTATTAATAGCCAAGGCTTACAGCTGAAAAAGGTTTGGAAGAACAGAAAGATAAGTCTGCGAACCAAGATTAGAATATTAGAAGCTACAGTGATGCCAGTGGTCAAGTATGGTTGTGAATATGGCTCTCAAGCATGGGCGCTCCGAAAAGCGGATGAAGATTTGCTAGATGTTTTCCAGAGAAATTCCCTACGGTTTGTTCTGGGTACCCGGCTGACTGAACGTAATTCAAACAGTAGGTTGGACGAAAAATGTGGTTCAATTCTGCTTTCTAGGGCTATAATGAAAGAAAGGTTGAGATGGCTTGGGCACGTTCGGCGAATGAAGCATGACAGATTGCCGAAAATTGTCTTTTTCGGCCAACCTTCTAGGGCTAAACAGAAACCAGGTAGTCCTCGTCTAGGGTGGGATGATGTCATAAAGAAAGATTTAAAGGAAATGGGAACATCCTAGGAGGGTGTAAAGAAAGAGGCTTTGAATAGATTGGGACGGGGGAGGAGCGTGCATAGCTGTGTTGGCCTCAGGCGGCTTGGTACTGCGGAGAGTTTTTAGTAGTAGTAGCAGCAGTAGTGGTACACATACATATACATATATATATATATATATATATATATATATATATATATATATATATATATATATATATATATATATATATATATATATATATATATATATATATATATATATATATATATATATATATATATATATATATATATATATATATATATATATATATATATATATATATATATATATATATATATATATATATATATATATATATATATATATATATATATATATATATTATATATAACTGTGCTTTCCCCAAAAGCAAATATTTTTATTTGGTTTAGATGTTCTTTCCTTTTGTTCTCTAAAGCGGCATTCACATGCGTGTCTAGCTAGAATCCCATGTCTATACGGGTGTCTGGTCAAACATCAATGTTCAGACAACTACCGTTCACAAGTAAAATTTGGTTCTTGGCTAGACAAGTTACAGCTGGGCATCCAGTTCTAGACTCTAGAACTCAAAAGTCTAGGATTTTCATTTGCAGCCAATCAGAATGTGTCAAGTTCCATTATTTTCATCATATATGTTTACATTTTCAAACTAAAATTTAATTTTTGTTTTCTTATCAATTGTGTTTCTCATTTTAGGCAAATACTTTTTGACTAAAATACATTTTAGGCATTTTAGGCAAATACATTTTAGGCTCGTATGTAACACCAGACATAATAGTGTAGCACACTAAGGCAATAATTTGGCTTTCCTCATCCATTATCTTATGACAGTAAAAATACGGATTGCAATTTTGAAAGTTTTGCCTGCATAATTTCTCTTGATTGGCTAGAAATGACAACTGTAGTCTATTTGAAACAAAATTTGTAGTTTTAGCTAAGCAATGAATTCTTCCTGTGAACGTTAATTTCCTAGACATTGATTTCTGGTCAGACACGTATCTAGACAAGAGATTCTAGCTAGACACGAATGTGAACGCCGCTTAAGATCAATTGCAAAGTGAGCATGAACTCTGCTTCCATCTTCCATTTATACTAGTTCTGCAACTGGGAAAACTTAACCTCCATCCCTAAGCTGTGGTTCCACCTCCAACAGAAACAATTTTTATTTTGTTTTTCAAGTAAAATTCTTTCGAGTATTTGCAATCGAAGACTAAAATACTTTTTAGACACCTATTAAAAATGCATTTTTTTTCTGCAAATTTTGTACCACTATAGATATTGTAATGTACCACCAGCGGTATATGTGCCAATTTTTGAAAACGCAGGGTCTAGAGTGAAAGAACAAAGAGCTGATTCAATAAAATTCATTTCATCTCTGAGAAAAACCTCAATAAAACATTGTTGTTAATTTTTAAAATTTAACATTTGATCTACATTGGGACAAAGAAAAAGACCCATTTTCACCATAACAGCACAATAGGTATAATTTTGGATATTTTAATAACTATTTTTTTTTACTGTTTATAATGGCTATTAGATTTTGAAGTAGGGCTTGATACTTTGAATTTCTTTGTTACTTTTTTTTGTAGCTTTTTGCTTTACATGATGTTTTATTACTTTAAAATTATTCATTTCGAAGTCGTTACAGAAAATTCAAGTTCATTTATGAGAATGCATCAATAAAAATATTGTTATTCATTTTTATTTTCAGTATTCGATCTACACTGGGAAAAAGAAAAATGCCCATTTTCACAAAAAGAGCACAATAGGTGTGAATTTGGACATTTTAATAACTATTGTTGTTCTTTTTACTATTTTTAATAGTTATTTTGATTTTAAAATGAAGCTTGCTACTTTGAATTTCTTTATTACTGGTTATTACGGCTCTTTGCTTACTTATAGTTATCTATTCCTTTGTATTTATTTTGAATTCATTAGAATAAATTCAAATTGACCTGTGAGAGAACTTCAATATAAATATTGCTATTTATTTTTGGTATTTTTTAGTCTGATCTACATTGGGACTAAGAAAAAGCCCCATTTTGGGAAAAAAATCACAAAAGATATATTCTTGGACATTTTATTAACTATGGTTCTTTTAAACTATTTCTTAATAACTGTTTTAATTTTAAAATGGAGCTTGCTACTTTGGATTTTTGCTGCTACTGTACATTGTGGCTCTTTGCATTACATAATTTTTTAGCAATGGCATGCTCATTTTAGCTTAAACTTATTCATTTTTTTACATTGATATTGAATTCATTACGTTTGCTATGCATTTTTTTACTTTTGCTTTACACTGGGACAAAAACAAAACAGACATTTTCACCAAAAGAGCATAAAAGGCATGTTTATGGGTATTTTTTATGACTATTTTAATAAAATAATTATTTTTTATTAACTATGTGAACAATAAAGCAGAGCTTATTCTCGTTGTTGCTACTTGTTGTAGCTCTTTCTTTCATCTTTTTATTTTTTTATTAATGACATGTTCACGTTACCATAAAGCTATTCGTTTTGTTAAGTTCATTATAAACCCTTAGAAAAAGGTAATTTCTGAAAAAAAAACAATAAAAGTATTAGTAATCATTTTTAGTATTTTCATTTTATTATTCTAGACTCTTATTATTCTTATTATTCTATATAGGCCTATTAATAATAATATATTAACACATTATTAATATATTCTGAATATGTTTATTAGATTATTATAGAGGAACAATATTGTATATTATGAATATATTAATAATATATAATTAATATTATTATTCTTAGGAAGGGGGTGGCAAATTTACTAATGGCTTTAAAATCTTGTTTTGTGTTAAAAATAACCCTTTAGAACTAAGAGAAAGAAATTGTTAGTATCTATTAAAATTATGCTGATTGTTATATTGTAGATTTCACATCAATCCATTGCAAATGTTTGACTTTTTACTACTGATAATATTGTTGGTTCTACGTGTCTAAATACAAAATATCTGATTAATTTGAACTTTTTTCTCAGCCAACATTTCTGAAATAATAACATAAATTAAATTAAATTCAGTTCAGAAACATAAATAATATTTATGTTCAGAAATATTTATTCAGTTCAGAAACTTATTAATATTTATAAATATTAATACATATTAATATTGGATATTATTAAGATGTGAGTTTAGTTTATTGTTTTTAACTTATGGTTTCTTTTCTTTGTATGTTTTGTTAATTTATTTTAGTCCTTATTTTTGTGTTTTTTTTTTATTTGCTGATAAAGGCTTCCGGACATGAAGTCAAAATATTCTAATTTGTTTATAATTTGAAGTTTGTTTTTTTTTTTTTTTATTATTATTAGTTTTTATATATTTTCATTCGTTTTACTCAGTTAAGAAACTTCAACAAAAACTTTGAACCAGTTTCTGTAGTAATCGAGAGAAGTAAGAGATGAACTAGTTAAGTAAAGGAAAGTAAAAGAAAGTAAAGAAACTGAAAATTAAAGGAGCTACTGGAAGCAAACCTCATGGTTGGTTCATTAAGTATTCTTTCCTTTTGTTCTCTAAGAGCGTTCGCTAAGTGAGCATTAACTCTACTTCCAATTTTTGCTAGTTCTGCAACTGGTAAGACTAAATCTCGCCAAGGTAGGCTTCCACTTGTGCTGTGAAGCGCCCAGAGCCCTCTCAATTCTCCAGGTACAGCTGAAGCCAAGCCACCTAAGAAAGAGAGATACTGAGTTAAATTTTACCTCAAATGTATTTTTTAAATCCTCTTGGTAAATATTCACTGGGGATTCATAGTACAGGAAAATACAGCACTGCTAAGCTGAGTTTTTACGGGGATGGTAAGTTTCATTCTGGATAGACAATAAAAGCTACTTTTCTTTTGAAAATTTGTACGTTCTCCTTTCTGATTAAACTTTTCCTTTTTGAAACATTCTCCTTCTTCCCTTTTTTTATTTTTTAATTAAAACCCACCTTCTCTCCTCTTAGTGACGACAAATTTTAAATTCAAAATACATCTAATTTTAACTTTCGACGTCACCTACTCTTTTTTTTATTAAATAACAGCCGAAATGGACACACTTCAAGTCACCATATACTACCAAAAACCTCCTTCTTCTTTCTCCTTCTCGTTTTTGAAACGTTCGTGATATTGAACGTTTAGAAGGAGGTTTTGAAAAATATAGCAATGTTAAGCGAAGTTTAAATTATATCTACTTTTTAAATCGTATCTAAATTATTTTTCTGCTACCTATTTGCAAGTCGCCGGCTTTTTAGCCTCATTGTGTTTGATCAGGATCGAAGTTTTTGAAATTATATTTCAGGTATTAGATAATATTCCCCTTTCACAATTGTAAAGAAGAAAAGATATCTGATCAAAAATAAAAAATACTTCGATTTACTGAACGTTTAGCATTGAATGTCTTTTATGATACTGAACGCTTAGCAGGAGCAATGATAACTTTACCACTGTTAATCCAAGTTATGCCAGGAGAAAATAAGTTGTGCCTTGAATAGACAGTACATACTACATAGTCTATAATGTGTAGCACTGACCGTCAATTGTGATACTGAACGTTTATCAGGGAGCTTTTTATAAATTCAGCACTATTAAGCTAAGTTATGCCAGGAGAATGCATATTGTGTCTTTAAAAGACAGTACAGTCTAATTCTCATAGAAAATGTTTAGAATTGAACGTCTATTATAATATGAACGTTTAGTAGAAGGTTTTGAAAAATTGAGCACCGTTAAAATTGATTTATGCCGGGAGAATGTAAGTTGTATTTTGAAAGACAATACAGATTGCTTTGTCTTATATAATGTTTAGTATTGAACATCTATTATGCTAATAACGTTTAACAGAAGTTTTCAAAACGAAAAATAGAATTGTTAAGATAAGTTTTGACCTAGGGCGACCAAACAAAGTCTCAAATTTCATTCCAGTCGGTAAAACAATAAAAAGTAAAAACCTCTGAAAAATAAAAAAAATTCATTTATTTTCTATCTAAAAAATATTTATTAGAGCAAAAACAGGGAAACATTTCTATTTTGAGAAAATTTTGCTAGCAGAACAGTTCTTTCGAAACAAAGTTGAACAAAATCTCAACCCGTAAAAAGTTTTTTTTTAATGAGGAGCCATGAAATCCTGGAGCCATGAAGCCATGAGGAGCCACCGAAACAAAATTTGACGCCTACCAAAACTTATTTTTATCTTACATAAATCTTAAATAGCCAATCTTTGTAAAGTCTAATTGACAAGTATTCTTAACAAGACATCAATCTCTAAGTATAATCATTATTATCTATCACAATTATTTTCCACTTTTATAAAGAGCACTAATTGGTGTAATGTACCAACAGTTGATTCTAATTAATTTAATATAGGGCCAGATCCACAAAACTAGATCAATACTCAGGCCTTTAAGACCCATTGCCTCTATACCACGAAAACAACTAAACTTAAATTGAAGTCGAGGGACTAGCGGTAGATTTGGCCTCCACACCCTTGCCATACACTTTGCCAGCAGTCAGATTTCTTCTTCCCTTACTATATCCTCCTGTTTGATAATGTTGCAGAACATATCAAGCCGGTACCTTTTTCCAGCTGAACGCTCTCCTATCAGATACCTTCTTGTTTCGACGGGGGCCATCTCACACTTTTGGCAAATTTGAGTCTCAGTCCTCCGTATTTAGAATAGATACTTCCCAAAATTTCTATTTCCTGTTATGGCTTTTATGAACATTCTGATATCAGACCTTTTCTGTCATAAGACATGCTTATTCAAGATAGCATCAAACTTGGGCGTAATTCCTTCGTTTCACTATATCCAACCCTCCTATTCCAGTTTTGTCCCAGCGTCCCTCCAATACTCCAACTTCCCACTGCCACTTCCCACTCCAATTTAGCTGTCTTATCTGCCAAATGAAGTTTATGTCTAGAAATTGATGATGATAACTAGCATGCGTGTGAACGGGACAGAAACAAAATTGGTCAGTTCTTGACAGAAACCATATGAACTATGCTAGATATTTACATCCACCACCAAAAAGATTGAAAATAGACCAGAGTTGCGCCTTTAAATACGGGTTTTTTGTATGTACCCAGCTAAGATATCTTTAACTCCTTTTTTATGATTTAGTCACTCCAAAACTTTCGATTGAGAACCTTATAAAACAAGTTAAAAATTTGAAACACGACAGGCGTATTTCAAGATTTCCTCTTACCCTTTCATTTGTGCCTGTATTCAATTAAATAAGAAAAAACAAATTTTTTTAACTGAAAGTAAGGAGCAACATTAAAACTTAAAACGAACAGAAATTATTCCGTATATGAAAGGGGTTGCCCCCCCCCCTCAACGCCTCGCTCTTTACGCTAAAGTTTTTATTGTTTAAAAAAATAGAGTTGTGAGAGAGTCAAACTGAAGCATAAAGAGTGAGGCGTTGAGGAGGGGACAGACCCTTTCATACACGGAATAATTTCTGTTCGTTTTAAGTTTTAATGTCGTTCCTTACTTTCAGTTAAAAAAAAAAAAACTTTTTTTTTATTTAATTTTGAACGTTTTTGAATTAATGCAGAGTTTGATTTTGGCTCACCGTACATGAATAATTAAAACAAATTTGCATATTAATTTTACTTTTATTTGGTTAAATGGCTTTCTCGAAGCTTATTTAATTTTATTATGGAACGTTTTTATTAGTAATAAATATACGTAACTTACGGAGTAACTTACGTAACGAACTTCTATATTCATATATTTTTAATACGTATATTAGGGGGTTCGCCCCCTAGTTAATACCTAGCTCTTTACGCTAAAGTTAGTATTTTGTTCCAATTCTTTAAAAATGACACCTTAATCAAAAAGGCCGTTATTTAGAATAAATAGCTCTTATGAAAGTAGGATAGTATTGGCTATTGGGAAGTATGCAGACGTTTTCAGGAGGGGATTTTTTCGGGTAGTAGGGGGGTGGGTGGGTCGGGGGTTATTTGGGAGGATCTTTTCATGAAGGGAATCTTCACGGGGGAAGGGATTTTGCTATGAAGGGGGCGCCAGATTTCCCAGCATTATTTAAAAAAAGGATCAGAAATTAAATATATAAAAAAACAAGTTTTCCAACTGAAAATAAGGAGCAAAATCAAAACTTAAAACGAACAGAAAATATTACGTGTATAATTGGGTTCACCCACAAGTCAATACCTCGCTCTTTAAGCCAAAGATTTTTTAATACTATATTATATTATTGGGTGAAGTTCCTAACTTTCAACAATACCCCTGAAGACTTCGGGGGATTAAGCCATCCTAAATGACAATATTCTCATGTTTTCAACTACGTTGAACAAATTGGCTATGTCAAAATTTTGATCATTTGACATTGGGAAAAAATGATTGTTGGAGGGGGCCTCGTTGCCCTCCATTTTTTTGGTCACTTAAAAAGGGCACTAAAACTTTTAATTTCCGTTCCAGTGAGTCCTCCCACGATATTCTGGACCACTGGGTCGATACGATCACCCCTGGAAAAAAAAAAAAACAAACAAATAATCACGCATCCGTGATCTTTCTTCTGGCAAAAAATGCAAAATTCCACATTTTTGTAGATAGGAGCTTGAAACATCTACAGTAGGGTTCTCTGATACGCTTAATATGATGGTGTGATTTTCGGTAAGGTTCTATAACTTTTAGGGGGTCTTTCCCCCTTTTTTCGAAAATCAGCCAAATTTTCTCAGGAACGTAACTTCTAATGGGTAAGACTAAACTTGATGAAAGTTATATATTTGAAATCAGCATTAAAATCTGATTCTTTTGATGTATCTATTGGTATCAAGAGTTTCTAGAGTTCCGTTTTCTAGAGTTTCGGTTACCATTGAGCCGGGTCGCACCTTACTTACAGTCCGTTACCACGAACTGTGTGATTCAGGCTAGAGCATAAAATATGACGCAAATTTGAACTACCGAATCTGAACTTTGAGGGCGTCAAAAGAGCATCCAACTGTAAGAGCATATTAGAGAGGGGTGTTATAGATGGTCGCTTTCAAGGGGAGTTCTACCATTAGAAAACGCAAAATCAGCGAGTTATAATCAAAATATACACAACTACAGAAAGGTTTGGGTGATGCACGGACTCGAAGATTTACATTACATAGAAATAAAATGAAAGAAATGAAATGAAAGAAATTTGCCTGCCTGAATGAAAGAAATGTGCTATTCATTCATAATTTTGAACAGAGTAATGAAATATGAGGAACAACTTTACAATAGACATGTGAACTTATTATCCAACACTAATCCTGCTCATCCTAAATTTTTCCAAGAATTTCCTCCCCCAATTTTAAGGGGATGAACAGATTTCTGATGAGTAGTTTGAACACTCTCGGAAGCAGCTTTGGACAGAGTTTTAGGTAGCCATTAGATTGTTTTGTGTCTTTTTTATTCCTGATTTCTTGTATGCTCGTTGCTTCAAATCTTTACTCTATTCAAAGTAACTTGAATTTTGAGAGGAAAAAATTATAGCAGGCTAAAATAAGGTTTTTTTTGTCATTTTTACGGTATTAATCGTACTAAAAGGCTGTTAAAAAAAAGATAATTGTTTATTGGTTGATTGCTGTCCCGTAGGATCTATAAAAATAACTAGAGACGTGCCTTTTTTAGGGGGGGGGGGGCTGTACCCAAATATATGTGATGGTATATACATTGTGGATGCTTATTCAATATTCACGAATTACAAAAAGTGAATTAGGCCTATATGAATATGCTGTTATTTTTTGTGTTAAAAACTTAGTATTTTATCACTTTTGCTTCTAACCCATTGGTATGTAGACCCCACCCAGTAATTTTTTGGTAGCACGTGCTTGTAGGGGAGGTACTTAAACCAAGAAATCAATAAATATGAAATTACAATTTAATGAAACCAAAAAAAAAGTTGGATTTCCTCGAATTGGCTTGGGAAAGAAAACAAGAAACGAAACGAAATTGGAAAGTTACGAGAAAAATTAAAGAGTGGGGGTTTGTATAAAACTACAGGGGAGGAGTAGTGTTGGCAACTGTTTGGTCTGAGGCGGATGAAAAAACTCGTCATTGAAAAGCAGATTTTGCGGTACAGTTAAATATTACTTTTTCTTCTTTTTTTATTTACTTTAATTCCTTTTAGATAATCAAAAGGACCACGGTTTTGTCTCTATACGAGTTAATTAGCTAGAAATATTTAATTTTCTTACGAGGGTAAAACGTCACTTTGTTGTTTTCATTTCCTATACTATAAATATAAAATCACTACATACAAAAATAAATGTACTATTTCATTCATTGTTTTCCAGTCAGCATTCAACCCTAATGAATGCTCTGGCGAGAATACGATTGGTATAAAAGGTCGGAGTTGTTTTGGTGTTGTGAGATGGTTTTGGGGTTTCCATTTCGTCATAGACTCCTTTGTCCGTCCCTATCCCGGAAATGGGGATTCGGTGATGGAAAACGAGTATGATATATCATTGTTCTTGTTTTCTCCTATTTACGATTTTTCTCGTTTGTTATCCCCGAAAGAGAAATCCTGCTTGCGCGGCCTCACAGTGGTGTCACGGTAGACCTTTCACGAGTCTACCTAACAAGAACCGTAAACGCAAAGGGTACTGCTTGGTGACCTTTAGGAGTGGCACCCCTTGAGGAAATTATAGCCTTGTAAACGACTCCACATTTGCACTAGATTCTGATTGATAGATTTTTCTTCTGGGTCTTATTTGCTTTGGTGGTCTTTATTTGGGCTGAAAAACTTTTTCCTAGATAATTTATCTATTAAGGGCCATATCAGTGTATTTTTTGTAGGTATGGCTATACAATAAAATGAACGTAATAGGCTTAAAGTTCTTTGCGTAAAATTTGACTTTTCTTGATAGAAGAGCATCGCCAAGTCTTGAAAACCAGGTTGTGACCAAGTTGGGCCTAGGATTGCAGAAAGCCTCCATTCATGCGGGAAATTTCAGGAGCTTCTTGCTGTCAGGTTGTAAGTTGGCATGCCTAGACATGAGAAAATGTGTTGGTCCCCGTCCTGCACTGGCTTAGGACCCTTAATTTTTCCTGTGGCTATATTAATTTCGATGACTTAAATAAAGTGAAAGTTGAACTTGGATTGTCATAACGCTAAAACACAACTATCGTATTGACGAATTCAGACGTTTCGAACTGGGCTTTTTAGGAGTGTCAGAAACTCATATCCCAGGAGTAATAAACATAAATTAGGTGATAAACCGACTGATATGGAGTGTAGTGACTTAGATGAATTTTACTCACAGCTGCAGGAACAAATAGATTCAGGTAGAAATATTGTATTTTTATTAGAGGATATAATGCCAAGGTTGGTAGAAATAGGGATAGATGGTACCCTAGCCTTGGTAAATTTGGTATAGGAAAAGAAAATAGTAACGGTTATGGACTGCTGCAATTTTGAAGGTTAAACAATACAGTTTTAACCAATACAGTATTTGGTCATAAAAATGATAGGGGTGGTTTAATTAATTCATTATTCTCTTGCATAGAAAGTCATCAGAGTCATAAAGACGTAGGACTGGATAATAAAGACGAACGCAGCTAGACGCGTGATTCCATGCGAACTGCAGGACACATGAAGCGTCTATATTTTGAACGCAAATTGCATGTCCAGCCTTTGAGCTGGCCCAAAATTTAACAAGGTACTCACATGATGACGAGCAGCCTAATTGATTAAGTTGCTGTTAACAGAAGACTGACAGGATTGATACAAGACATCAGAGTATGCAGGCCTGCTGTTACTGGTGTTAAAAGAAAAGATTAACATCTAGTAGTGTCTAGGGTTAATCCAAAGCTGAAATTTAGGAAAGAGCTTCCGGGAAGTTTTGACATTGGTGAACTCCAGGATGAGAATTTCAAAGAAACTTTCCAAAAACAGTCCAATATTAGATTACAGGGCCTAAACTTGGGCAATGTAGAAGATGGTTGGAATAATTAAAAAAAATAGTTTGTGAGTAGTAAGGCATCTAGTACCACTAGATATACATGCACTTTCACAAGCCTGAGGCGTGGATATGCGTGTAGTTTAACCGGTACATTGGGTTACCAGGGCCAGTCACCTATTACAATGAACGGTACTTGTCCTACCAGACGGGTTTTCTAATGTGACACCCATTTTTTGGAGGTCAAACAGAGAGAAAGAGCGGCGGTCACACTAACTTGATTAGTAATTGGATTCAGATATTCTACGAACGGACTTTCAGTCCTACATTCACGGGTTTCTGCAAAGTGTTATGGGCTTCATTGAAAAAATACCAGTTTAAAAAAAAAAAATAAATAAACATGTATCCATGATCTTTCTTCTGGCAAAAAATACGAATTCCAATCAAAACTGGTCAAACGTGTTAATAAGCTGTATTCTTTACATGGTGTTCGTTCAAAAAGCGATGATTTCTGTTAAATAAATAATTCTTATATTTTTTCCGTTCAATTGAAAGCGAGGATTTCTGTTAAATAAATAATTGTTATACCTTTTAAAATAGCTTTACGGGTATTGAGGGACTCAGTCGTTTTATTCCGTGTGATTTTTTATTTACATGCTATTCGTTCAAAAATCGATTATTTCACTTAAATAAATAATTCTTATATTTTTTCCGTTCAATTGAAAACGAGGATTTCTGTTAAATAAATAATCCTTATGCCTTTTAAAATAGCTTTATGGGGTTTGAGGGGCTCTGTCGTTTTATTCCGTGTGATTTTTTCTTTACATGGTGTTCGTTCAAAAAGCGAGGATTTCTGTTAAATAAATAATTCTTTTATTTTTTTCCGTTCAATTGAAAGCGAGGATTTCTGTTAAATAAATAATTGTTATACCTTTTAAAATAGCTTTACGGGGTTTGAGGGACTCTGTCGTTTTATTACATGTGATTTTAAAATAGCTTTACGGGGTTTGAGGGGCTCTGTCGTTTATTACGTTTTATTTTTTATTTAAATGGTGTTAGTTAAAAAAGCGAGGATTTCTGTTAAATAAATAATTCTTTTATTTTTTTCCGTTCAATTGAAAGCGAGGATTTCTGTTAAATAAATAATTGTTATACCCTTTAAAATAGCTTTACGGGGTTTGAGGGACTCTATCGTTTTATTTCAAAAAGCGAGGATTTCTGTTAAATAGATAATTCTTATATTTTTTCCCGTTCAATTGAAAGCGAGGAATTTTTTTAAATAAATAATTTTTATACCTTTTAAAATAGCTTTAAGGGGTTTGAGGGGCTCTGTTTTGTTATTCCGTGTTATTTTTTATTTAAATGGTTTTCATTCAAAAAGAGAGGATTTATGTTAAATAAATAAATCTTATATTTTTTAAGTTAAATTTAAATAGAGGAGTTATGTTAAATAAATAATTTTTATACCTTTTAAAATAGCTTTACGGGGTTTGAGGGGGCTCTGTCGTTTTATTCCATGTGATTTTTTCATTACATGGTGTTCGTTCATAAATCTAGTATTTATTTTAAATAAATAATTATTATATTTTTTACGTTCAATTTAAAGAGAGGATTTCTTTTAAATTAATAATTTTTATACCTTTTAAAATAGCTTTACGGGGTTTGAGGGTCTCTGTCGTTTTATTACGTGTGATTTTTTATTTACATTGTGTTCGTTCAAAAAGCGAGGATTTCTGTTAAATTTATAATTCTTTTATTTTTTCCGTTCAATTGAAAACGAGGATTTCTGTTACATAAATAATTGTTATACCTTTTAAAATAGCTTTACGGGTTTTGAGGGGCTCTGTCGTTTTATTCAGTGTGATTTTTTCTTTACATTGTGTTCGTTCAAAAAGCGAGGATTTCTGTTAAATAAATAATTCTTTTATTTTTTTCCGTTCAATTGAAAGCGAGGATTTCTGTTAAACAAATAATTGTTATACCTTTTAAATAGCTTTACGGGGTTTGAAGGACTCTGTCGTTTTATTACGTGTGATTTTAAAATAGCTTTACGGGGTTTTATTGGGTTGTGTCGTTTTATTCAGTGTTATTTTTTCTTTACATTGTTTTAGTTCAAAAAGAGAGGAATTCTGTTAAATAAATAATTATTTTATTTTTTTCCGTTAAATTGAAAGCTATGATTTCTGTTAAATAAATTATTGTTATACCTTTTAAAATAGCTTTACGGGGTTTGAGGGACTCTGTCTTTTTATTTCAAAAATCGAGGATTTGTGTTAAATATATAAATCTTATATTTTTTTCCGTTAAATTTAAAGCGAGGATTTATGTTAAATAAATAATTTTTATAACTTTTAAAATAGCTATAAGGGGTTTGAGGGGCTCTGTCGTGTTTTTATTGTTTATTTTTTATTTAAATATTTTTAGGTAAAAAAGAGATGATTTATTTTAAATAAAAAAATCTTATATTTTTTACGTTAAATTTAAAGCGAGGAATTATGTTAAATAAATAATTGTTATAACTTTTAAAAAAGCTTTACGAGGTTTGAAGGACTCTTTTGTTTTATTCCGTGTGATTTTTTCTTTACATGATGTTCGTTCAAAAAGCGAGGATTTCTGTTAAATAAATAATTGTTATAGCGTTTAAAATAGCTTTACGGGGTTTGAGGGACTCTGTTGTTTTATTCCGTGTGATTTTTTCTTTACATGGTGTTCGTTAATAAAGCGAGGATTTCTGTTAAATAAATAATTCTTATATTTTTCCCGTTTAATTGAAAGCGAGGATTTCTCTTAAGTAAATAATGGTTATGCATTTTAAAATATCTTTATGGGGTTTGAGGGTCTCTGTCGTTTTATTGCGTGTGATTTTTTCCTTACATGGTATTGGTTGAAAAATCGAGGATTTCTGTTAAATAAATAATTCTTATTTTTTTTCCGTTCAATTGAAAGCGAGGATTTCTGTTAAATAAATAATTGTTATACCTTTTAAAATAGCTTTACGAGGTTTGAGGGACTCTGTCGTTTTATTCCGTGTGATTTTTTGTTTACATGGTGTTAGTTCAAAAAGCGACGATTTCTGTTAAATAAATAATTCTTATATTTTTTATGTTAAATTTAAAGCGAGGATTTTTTCCGTTCAATTGAAAGCGAAGATTTCTGTTAAATAAATAACATTTTTTCCGTTCAATTGAAAGCGAGGATTTGTGTTAAATAAATAATTGTTATACCTTTTAAAATAGCTTTACGGGGTTTGAGGGGCTCGAAAATTTCTGTTAAATAAATAATTGTTATACCTTTTAAAATAGGTTTACGGGGTTTTAGGGACTCTGTTATTTTATTCCGTGTGATTTTTTCTTTACATGGTGTTCGTTCAAAAAGTGAGGATTTCTGTTAAATAAATAATTGTTATATCTTTTAAAATAGCTTTACGGGGTTTGAAATAGATACCGAGAGTTCAATGACTCTTCCCTGCAATGACTTCCAAGGGTTTTATGATTCCTCCCCACTAAGAATTCAGATGGTTTTAGGGCTCATCCCCCATAAACATAACTCCATTCAACCTTGAGCAAAGGTATAAAAGTTTGATAAAGTATTTTTCTACATAACAACTACATTAATAACTTCCAAGATGATAGGACTGTATGACAAATAATTTATCAGTTTGAAAAAATCATCTTGTGGTGTTATATTTGAATGTGCATTTTTATTATTGTCTATGGAACTCGAAGAAATTGACTGTTATCATTGGCTAGTGAACTATAACATGTTTGAGTATGATATTACGGGGTTTGAAATAAATACCAAGAGTTCAATGACTCTTCCCCGCAATGACTTCCAAGGGTTTTATGACTCCTCCCCACAATGAATTCAGATGGTTTTAGGGCTCATCCCCCATAGCCATAACTCCATTCAACCTTGAGTGAAGGTATAAAAGTTTGATGAAGTATTTTTCTACTTAACAACTACATTAATAACTTCCAAGATGATAGGACTGTATGACACAGAATTTATCAGTTTGAAAAAATCATCTTGTGGTGTTATATTTGAATGTGCATTTTTATTATTGTCTTTGGAACTCGAAGAAATTGACTGTTATCATTGGCAAGTGAACTATAACATGTTTGAGTATGATAAAAGCTTGTGGAGCACTACATTACGTCATATAAACAGACTGGGATTCTATGATAGAGTGATTACACCACTTAATAATGCTGGTCAGGAACTGAGAAATGTTCAGAAGGAAGTCAGTGAAATTTGCAGCTTTTTCGGGGTTGAAGCACTCTACGTAAAGGGCAATAAACGTAAGGGCAATTTCATTTTTTTAAGGTTAATTTCGACGAGGTTACGGGCGCGCACGAAACCTCGTCTAAATTAACCTTAAAAAAATGAAATAAAGCTATGTCGACTTTGCATGGTTATTGTATATTGAGCAACCTCCGCTGTCTCTGATTGGTCCCTAAAAAATGGGTGTTGTCTAAAAAACCAGTCTGGCTGAAAACGTGGAGTTTTCGTACTGCTCACTTTTTGCAATGCGTAGGAACCAGTGGGGGATCCCCGCTCGTTTGGAAAGGTGCCAAGGAAAAGCATGGAAATAGCATGTAGTTTCAAAACGTGTTTAATCACGTTTCTTGAATGAAGTATCTGTACTGTATATTCAAGAGGTGAGAACAATAAAGAGCTTGTTACTTACTTACAAATATTTTTATAATTTCTTGAATTAAATTTCCGTATTGTGTATCCAAGAGTTGACTTCTAGAAAGAAATTGTTACTTACTGAGAATTTTTTCATAATTTCTTGAATTAAATTTCTACATCGTTTAGCTAGGTGAAAATTGTTTGTGATAAAGAGAAAACAGTTACTTACTTGTGATTTTTTCATAATTTCTTGAATGAAGTATCTGTACTGTATATCCAAGAGGTGAAATCAATAAAGAGTTTGTTACTTACTTACAAATATTTTCACAATTTCTTGAATGAAATTTCCGTATTGTGTATCCAAGAGTTGACTTCAAGAAAGAAATGGTTACTTACTGAGAATTTTTTCATAGTTTCTTGAATTTAATTTCTACATGTTATTGCTAATGATACCTCCTCGACAGATATTTTTATGGCTCTAGCAATTGTACTCTATGCTTTTCCCTGAGACACGATGTACTGTATGTCTTAGACTAGTTATAGTGCCGTACTCTGGCATGAATTGCTTTTGAAAACCCAGAATTCTTTCATAATTGCTTGGATTTTATTTCTACATGTTATTGTTAATGATACCTCCTCGACAGATATTTTTATGGCTCTAACAATTGTACTCTATGCTTGTCCCAGAGACACGATGTGGATTTCCCACTATTGTTCTATGACCGGTTATCAACACTACCTAGTTTATTGCGTGTATTAAATCAGTATTTTTTACACAGTGGAACGATAAACACATAACTAATTTCTCCAAAAAAATTGAAGATGAAGCATTTTAAGAAAGTGTGTTCACATACTAGTGTTATTGTAGCATTGAATGCTGACAAGCAGAAGTATTTAAACTACGAAACAAGTACAAGTGGTAGCACCATCGGAAACGTATGCATGCATTATCATGACAGTGAAGACTTAAATTCCTTTGGAGTATCAAAAAAATTCAACTCTTATGTTGGTGGATATGTGAGATTGAGATCTCTGGAGATGATTGCACTCAAAGAGAATGCCAACATAAAAATAATAGTTGATAAAAAGGGGATCTTCTTGCTACTGCTTGCGGTAACATGTTACCCAGTGATAGACCCTATCGTCAGCTTTCGGGTATTAGTATTCAAATGAAAGCAAAGACGAAAAGAAAGGCCTACTCTTCTACTAATATGATAAACCATATCCTGTCTACGTGCCGGAACTGTTACCTGTGTAAAAATAGTGTGATAATAGACAGTGAAATTGCTAGAAAAATAAAAAGGGCATTGGCAGAAAATATCACTAAGGAATATAAAGATGAATCAATGAAAAACAAAGTACTAGCAAACGTTACTGCCATTGATCAAACAGTCAATGAATCAAATAATACCAAAGACGAAAAGCATATTGACCCTGTCGATGACACACCAATAAAAATTGTGTATCAGTCAAAATGGTATAATGATTATTCTACTGATTACTAACTAAGAGAAGACAATAGCTATACTATCAAGAGAGTTCATGGTGAAGCATTTTATGGGACAGATTCAAAATTTACAAAGTTGTTCAATTCTACATGACATTATTTCATTAAAAATATATTATACCTTACATTGTTATTTGTTCATTATTTTTAGAGTCAGATCGCATATCTAACGTCAAGAATGTCTTTTAAAAAATCGGAGATGTAAGAAAAAAAATTTACATACATCATATATTGGATATATAAGTTAACATAGCGAAAATCTAAGTATAAGAATCAATAAGTTCTCTATCATCATCTATTGACAGATACTTGGGATAGCATTGACAAAATCAAAGTATCGTAAGTAGCAAACTCTTTCTTGAATTCAACTCATGGGATTTCTCGAATTAAATATCAAAACAATAAAGAGTTTATTACTTACTTGCGATTTTATCATGATTTCTCGAATTAAATATCTGTATTGTGTCCAGGAAGCGAATTCAAGAAAGCGATTGTTACTTACAATTTCTTCACAATTTAATGAAAAGAATAGAACTATTCTAAAGAATAAAGACGGGTTGAGCTTAAAGATATTTATTGCTTGAACGTATTAACAGATTTTTTTTTTGAGAAAAAAAAAACACAACAACAAATGTTTACATAAAATATAGTACTTAGAGTATACTCTTAAACATCCACAAACGATGGTCTCATGATATAGAATAGTTTTTACCATGTCTTATGGATTTATCATGATCAGGTATGTTCTTAGGTATCCACTGTACGAAGAACCTAACCTCGTCTTCAGGACGGTGATAACCCCCTTCAAATTTAGGACACTTAAACTCTTCTAGATTGAAAAGTGGAATCCTAGGATCACACTTTTGAATTAAAACTTTATCTGTAGGTACATTGCCCTTTACGTAGAGTGCTTCAAGCCCGAAAAAGCTGCAAATTTCACTGACTTCCTCCTGAACATTTCTCAGTTCCTGACCAGCATTATTAAGTGGTGTAATCACTCTATCATAGAATCCCAGTCTGTTTATATGACATAATGTAGTACTCCACAAACTTTTATCAAACTCAAACATGTTATAGTTCACTAGCCAATGATAACAGTCAATTTCTTCGAGTTCCATAGACAATAATAAAAATGGACATTCAAATATAACACCACAAGATGATTTTTTCAAACTGATAAATTCTGTGTCATACAGTCCTATCATCTTGGAAGTTATTAATGTAGTTGTTAGGTAGAAAAATACTTCATCAAACTTTTATACCTTCGCTCAAGGTTGAATGGAG
This sequence comes from Artemia sp. Qi Xiang Cuo, assembly GCF_049724085.1. NCBI lineage: Eukaryota > Metazoa > Arthropoda > Branchiopoda > Anostraca > Artemiidae > Artemia > Artemia sp. Qi Xiang Cuo. Next base: position 57,150,405 of record NC_142803.1, read on the forward strand.
TTATGGCTATGGGGGATGAGCCCTAAAACCATCTGAATTCATTTTGGGGAAGAGTCATAAGACCATTGGAAGTAATTGTGGGGAAGAGTCATTGAACTCATGTTATCTATTTCAAACTCCGTAAAGCTTTTTTAAAAGGTATAACAATTATTTATTTAACAGAACTCCTCGCTTTTTTAACGAAAATCATGTAAAGAAAAAATCACAAAGAATAAAACAACAGAGTCCATAAAACCCCGTACAGCTATTTTAAAAGGTATAAAAATTATTTATTTAACAGAAATCCTCGAGCCCCTCAAACCCCGTAAAGCTATTTTAAAAGGTATAGCAATAATTTATTTAACAGAAATCCTCGCTTTCAATTGAACGGAAAAAATGTTATTTATTTAACAGAAATCCTCGCTTTCAATTGAAAGGAAAAAATCCTCGCTTTAAATTGAACGTAAAAAATATAAGAATTACTTATTTAACAGAAATCCTCGCTTTTTGAACCAACACCATGTAAAGAAAAATCACACGGAATGAAACAACAGAGTCCCTCAAACCCCGTAAAGCTATTTTAAAAGGTATAACAATTATTTATTTAACAGAAATCCTCGCTTTCAATTGAACGGAAAAAAATCTAAGAATTATTTTTAACACCTGTTAACGAATAAAGACAGATCCTCAAACCATAAAGCTATTTTAAAAGGTATAACAATTATTTATTAACGAAATCCACGTTTTCAATTGCTAAAGAAATTAAAGAAATCACACGGAATAAAACAACAGAGTCCCTCAAACCCCGTAAAGCTATTTTAAACGCTATAACAATTATTTATTTAACATAAATCCTCGCTTTTTGAACGAACATCATGTAAAGAAAAATCACACGGAATGAAACAACAGAGTCCTTCAAACCCCGTAAAGCTATTTTAAAAGGTATAACAATTATTTATTTAACAGAAATCCTCGCTTTCAATTGAACGGAAAAAAATATAATAATTATTTATTTAACAGAAATCCTCGCTTTTTGAACGAACACCATGTAATGAAAAAGTCACACGGAATAAAACGACAGAGCCGCCTAAAACCCCGTAAAGCTATTTTAAAAGGTATAACAATTATTTATTTAACAGAAATCCTCACTTTCAATTGAACGGAAAAAATATAAGAATAATTTATTTAACAGAAATCCTCGCTTTTTGAACGAACACTATGTAAAGAAAAAATCACACGGAATAAAACAACAGAGTCCCTCAAACCCCGTAAAGCTATTTTAAAAGTTATAACAATTATTTATTTAACAGAAAACAACGCTTTAAATTTAACTGAAAAAAATATAAGATTTATTTATTTAAAAGAACTACTCTCTTTTTTAAATAAAACGACAGAGTCCCTCAAACCCCGTAAAGCTATTTTAAAAGGTATAACAATTATTTATTTAACAGAAATCCTCGCTTTCAATTGAACGGAAAAAAATAAAAGAATTATTTATTTAACAGAAATCCTCGCTTTTTGAACGAACACCATGTAAAGAAAAAATCACACGGAAAAAAACGACAGAACCCCATCAAACCCCGTAAAGCTATTTTAAAATCACACGGAATAAAACGACAGAGTCCCTCAAACCCCGTAAAGCTATTTTAAAAGGTATAACAGTTATTTATTTAACAGAAATCCTTGCTTTCAATTGAACGGAAAAAAATAAAAGAATTATTTATTTAAAAGAAATCCTCGCTTTTTGAACGAACCCCATTCAAATAAAAAATCACACGGATTAACAAGATAGAGCCCCCTCAGCACCGTTAAAGCTTATTTAAAAGGCATTAAAATTATTTATGTAGAATAAATTCTCATTTTCAAATGAATGGAAAAACTATAAGCAAAATATATTTATCAGAAATCACTACTTTTTGAACAAACGCATAGTACAGATAAAATAACACGGACTAAAACGACTGAGACCAACAAAACCCGTCAAGCTATTTTAAAAGGTATAACAATTATTTATTTAACAGAAATCCTCGCTTTCAATTGAACGTAAAAAATATAAGAATTATTTATTTAACAGAAATCCTCGCTTTTTGAACGAACACCATGTAAAGAATACAGCTTATTAACACGTTTGACCAGTTTTGATTGGAATTTGTATTTTTTGCCAGAAGAAAGATCATGGATACATGTTTATTTTTTATTTTTTTTAAACTGGTATTTTTTCAATGAAGCCCATAACACTTTGCAGAAACCCGTGAATGTAGGACTAAAAGTCCGTTCGTAGAATATCTGAATCCAATTACTAATCAAGTTAGTGTGACCGCCGCTCTTTCTCTCTGTTTGACTTCCAAAAAATTAATGTTACCTCAGAAAACCCGTCTGGTGGAAAAGTACCGTTCATTGTAATAGGTGAATGCCCCAGGTAACCCAATGTACCGGTTAAACTACACGTATATCCATGCCTCAGGCTTGTGAAAATGCATGTATATCTAGTGGTACTAGATGCCTTACTACTTTTGTGAAGTAGCAGGTTGTGTCTTAGGGAGGAAAATTAGAAACGCAGCTAGGAATGTTATTGAAAAATGATGAGTTGGTCAATCTGGTCTTGTCCCAGTTAAAGATAGGAACGGGGCCGCAATTAGTGATAAGGAAAGAGTTAAGAGAGATGGGCACAACATTCTTAGAATGTTCTAACCATTGGTAAAGTTACAGGAAAGGATATAGAAAAGAATGTAAAAGTTGGTGATACTTGGAAAGTGAAGTAAGATCTATTTTACGAGGAAGAATTAGAGACAGTGTTAAAAAGATTTAAAATAATAGGGTCCGAGGGGCTGAGAGTCTGGTAAATGAGTTTTTTAAATGTGGTGGTGGTGAAGTTACAGATAAATTACTGAAGATTATGAATATGATTTTGAAAAAGGGAAAATACCTAGCGGTTTTAGGCAAATTTAAATTAAACCCCTCTATAAGAAAGATGTTAAGAGTGACTATGATAATTATAGACGCATGAGCATTATTTCTGTTGAAAGCAATTTACTTAGTATGACGCTTTTTTATACTTTTTAGAATCAGAGATGCTGCAGATAAGTTTTAAGAGAAGAACAGTGTGGTTTTATGAAGTGGAGAGGATGCTTCGACAAAACTCTTATTCACATATACTGTAAATAATTGAGAGATGCTTGAGGTATCAGACCCCTTTCGTCTTTAACTTTATAGATTATGAGAAAGCGTTTGATTCAGCTGATAGAAGCTATCCTTTTATGGTATTAAATAAAAAAAAACAAGTTTTTTAAACTGAAAGTAAGGAGCGACATTAAAACTAAGGACGAACAGAAATTATTCCGTATATGAAAGGGGCTTTCCCCTCCTAAACGCCTCGCTCTTTACGCTAAAGTTTTTTATTGTTTTAAAAAATAAAGTTGTGAGACAGAGTCAAACTTTAGCGTAAAGAGCGAGGCGTTGAGGAGTTGAGGATTTCTGTTTGTCTTAAGTTTTAATGTCGCTCCTTACTTTCACTTTAAAAAACTTGTTTTTTTTATTTAATTTCTGATCGTTTTTTAGTTAATGCAGCTTTTATTTTGGCTAACCGTCATTGAATAAGTAAACAAAATTTGTATAAAAATTTTACTTTTCTTTTGCTAAATGGACGTCTTTACAAATTAACTTACGTAACTAACTTCTATATTTGTATATTTTTCTTCTGGCAAAAAAATACAACGTTGCAGATTTTTGCAGATATGAGCTTGAAACCTATGTAATAGGGTTTTTTGATACCCTGAATCTGACGGTGTGATTTTCATTAAAATTATTTCACTTGTAGGGAATGTTTCCCCCTCTTTAAAAAAGCTGGTAAATTTTCTCAGGCTCGTAGCCTTTGATGAGCAATACTAAACTTAATAAAATTTATATATTTAGTATCAGCATTATAAACACATTCTTTTGATACATTTACTGACATCAAAATTCCGTTTTTAAAAGTTTCGATTATATATTGAGCCGTATCGCTTGTTTTTTTATTGTTTTTTTTATTACGTATATTTTATTACGTATATGAGGGGGTTCTCCCCTTAGTCAATACCACGCTCTTTACGTTAAAAGTTAAAAACAATTTTGATTCACAAACCCCTGAATCACAAAGGCATTTTAATTATAATATATAGATATTTTGAACGAAATAAAAAAACTGTCTCTTAAAGAGCGAGTTTTTGCATGGGGGCAGAAATCCCTCATATACATTATAATTTTTGATTGTTTTAAGTTCTAATGTTGCTTCTTACTTTCAGTTGAAAAAACTTGTTTTTTTTATTTAATTTCTGATCGTTTTTTAAATAATGCTTGGAAATCCGGTGCCCCCTTCATAGAAATGTCCCTTACCCCCAAAAAATATCCTCCACGGAAAGATTCTATAGAGTAACCCCCTCCTCTAGCCCCCCCCCCCCCAGAAAAAAATCCTTCCTGAAAATAGTCTGTATACTTCCCAATAACCAATAAATAATGCTGGCAAGTCCGGCGCCCCCTTCATGACAATTTACCTTCCCCCATGAAAACTTCCTTCATGGAAAGATCCTCCAACATAACCCCCGACCCGCCCTTCCCTCCCACTACCAGAAAAAAAAACCTCCTGAAAACTTCAGTATACTTCCCAATAACCAATACTATATGTTAACATTGGGTAAAGTTCATAACTTTTAGCCCTCCCCCTGGGGACTTCGGGGGATTGAGTCATCCTAAAAGACATATTTATCTTATTTTCGACCATACTGAACAAAATGGCTATCTCAAAATTTTGATCGGGTGACTTTGGGAAAAAAATAAGCGTGGGAGGGGGCCTAGTTGCCCTCCATTTTTTTTTGGTCACTTAAAAAGGGCACTAGAACTTTTAATTTCCGTTCCAATGAGCCCTCATACGATATTCTAGGACCACTGGGTCGATACGATCACCCCTGGGGAAAAAAAAACAAAAAAACAAAAAACAAAAAAACAAAAAAACAAATAAACACGCATCCGTGATCGTTCTTCTGGCAAAAAATGCAAAATTCCACATTTTTGTAGATAAGAGCTTGAAACATCTACAGTAGGGTTCTCTGATACGCTGAATATGATGGTATGATTTTAATCAAGGTTCCATAACTTTTAGGGGGTCTTTCCCCCTTTTTTTAAAATCAGCCAAATTTTCTCAGGGGCGTAACTTTTGATAGGTAGCACTAAACTTGATGAAAGTTATATATTTGAAATCAGCATTGAAATTTAATTCTTTTGATGTATCTATTGGTATCAAAAACCCGTTTTCTAGAGTTTCGGTTACCATTGAGCCGGGTCGCTCCTTACGCTCCTTCGTTACCACGAACTGTTTGATACCAGATAAATACAGTAAAATGATTAATGCCATGTACGATAATAACATTACTGTGGTTCCAGGGTGTTTTTTCACAATTAAAAAAAGTTTGTAAGAATAGGAAGATATGTCTGCGAACAAAGATTAGAATATTGAAGCCACAATGATGGTCATGGTCAAGCATGATACGTTGGTACTCCAAACTATGGTGGAGGATCTATGAGATATTTTCCAGGGAATTGTCAAAGGACTATTTTGGACACCCTTCTGACTGATCGTATTTCATATAATGAGCTGCACGATAATGTAGTTTAATCCCATTTTTTAGGGCTATAATGAGAGAAAGGTTGAGATGGCTAGAACACGTTCTAAGGATGTAAGATGACAGATAGTCAAATATTGTCCTTTTCGGCCAACCATCTAGGGCAGGGCGAAATCAAAAGCAGGTTGTCCCCAAATTGGGCGGGAGGAGGTCTTAAGAAAGGATTTAAGGGAAATTGGAACTTCTTAGTAAGGTCTAAATAAGGAGGCTTTAAACAGATTATGATGGAGGAGGAGAGTACGCAGCTATGTTGGCTTCAGGCGGCTTGTTGCAAAAGTGATTTGATAGTATTAGTAATAATATTCTTTGTTGTTGTTGTTTCGTATAGGTTAGAAAATAAAAGAGATAATAATCATCCAATTAAATGCAAAAAAAGATGGCTCTTAAACTGCTGTAATCGAACTAACTCCAATTCACCACCACCATATGAGTTGATTCTAATTAGTTTCGTGTTTATTCATTATCATTAGTTGCTACAAAGCTTTTATAGTTAATTCATGGTACCAGAACAAAACTTTTGAAACTCCAACAATTAATTCTTCTTTTTAAAAAATCATTTTTCTTCTCATTATTTTCCTCAAAATGCAAAAATTTATTACAAACATTTCGCATTGTTCAGAGATAAATTAGTAAAGAAAATACTGATTAAGTTTTTAACTACATGATTGTTTTGTTTTTACCAACATGGTTTTTAGCTTTTGATATTTTCTATTTTATCTTGTTTGAGTCTTATTTGAGTCTGTTAGCATCAAGCAAACAAAAGCTCTTCAATTTATCTGTCAATCAATCGGGCTATTAAAGCTTTTTAATTTGTGTATTATTTAATTTGGCTGTTAAATCAATTCAACTTGGAATGTTACGACGTTAAAAACTGACCGTTGTATCAACATTCTGACTGACGAATTCAGAAGATTCGAACTGGACTTATTAGGGTTTCAGAAACCCATATCCCAGGGGTAGGAAGCCTGGAATTAGGTGATATAGAATATGTTTACTCAGCCAGGAAGGATGGGGTACACAGACAGGGAGTAGGGCTCATTATGAATGGAAGCTGCTAAGTCTTGTTTAGGATGGGAAGGTATTAATAATAGAATACTAATTGCTCATTTTATTACTAAAAAAGTTCAGGGTATCAGTTATGGTAGTATATGCCCCCGTAGAACTGACTCACGGAGATACTAGTGACTCAGATGAATTTTACTTACAGGTACAGGAGCAAATAGACAGGGTCCCAGGTAGACATATGATATTTTTACTAGGCGATTTTAATGCCCAGGTCGGTAGAAATAGGGATAGGGGGTATCCTAGCCTAGGTAAATTTGGTGTAGGAAAAGAAAACAGTAATGGATACAGACTTTTGCAATTTTGTAGGTATAACAATCTAGTTATAACCAACACGGTGTTTGGTCATAAAATGGCTCATAAGTGAACATGGTATTCACGTGATGGTAAGACAGCCGACCTTATTGATTATGTTATAGTAAACTGAAGACTGGCAGGATCAATACAGGATACTAGGGTATATAGGAGTGCTGTTATTGATGTTAAAAGTAAAGATCACCATCTAGTAGTGTCAATGGTTAATCTATAGCTCAAATTTCGGAAGGGTAACTACCTACCGGGAAGTAATGAGGTTGGTAGACGCCAGGATCAGAAGTTGAGAGAAAATTTCCAGGAACAGTTGAATACTAAACTTCAGAGTTTAAAATTTGATATTGTGAAAGATGGTTGGAATAATTTTAGAAAAATAATTTGTGAAGTTGGTGAAGGTGTTATAGGGAAGAAAACTAGGACTGCAGCTAGGAATATTAGTGAAAAAGCTTTATATTTAATAGAAAGGAGAAAGGACTTGTACAAGAAAACAAAAGGAATGTAAAGAAAGCGGAAAAAGCATTGAAATATGAACTAAAGAGGTGTGAAGTGGAGGCCATGGATAAAATTGCCGAGGATCTGGAAGAAGCAGTTAGACGGCAGAATAGTAAAGTATTGTACTGGCATTTCAATAAATTGAGAGAGAGTAGTCAAACCGGACTTGGCCCAGTTAAAGATAGGGATGGGGCCACAATTAGCGATAAGGAAAGAATTAAAGAGAGATGGGAAGAACATTTTGAGCATTTACTAAACCGAGCTAGAGTTGCAGGAAAAGATATAGAAGAAAATGAACAAGTTTGTGATACCTTGGATGTGAAGGAAGATTTATTTTGCGAGGAAGAATTAATGACAGTACTAAAAGGATTAAAAAATAATAAGGCTCCAGGTACTGATAGGGTAGTAAATGAGTTTCTTAAATATGGTGGCTCTGAGGTTAGAAATAATTTAATGAAGATTATGAATATGATTTTTGAAAAAAGGGAAGTACCAAATGATTTTAGGAAAACATTAATTAAGCCACTTTATAAGAAAGGTGATAAAAGTAAGTGTGGTAATTATTCTGGCATTAGTCTGATCTCGGTAGGCAGCAAATTACTTAGTAATATGATACTTTTTAGACTAAGAGATGCCGTATACAAAGTTTTAAGAGAAGAACAGTGCGGTTTTAGAAAATGTTGAGGATGCGTCGACTAAATTTGCATTCTTAGGTTAATATTTGAGAAGTGCCTGAGTTGTCAAACACCTTTGGTCCTTAGTTTTATAGATTATGAGCAAGCGTTCGATTCTGCTGATAGAAGAGCTTTAGCGAAGGTCTTATCCTTGTATGGTATACCAGACAAATACATTAAAGTGATTAGTGCTATGTAAGAGAATAAGTCTACTGCGGTTATGGTAGGAAATGAGGTTCGCAGCTGGTTTTGTGTTAAATCGGGAGTTAAGAAGGATTGTGTTCTATCCCCCTTTATATGGATAATTTTGATTGGCTTTGTATTAAGGAGCATAGGAAAGGCAATCGAAGACCACGGAATCAAATGGGGAGACAAAAATGTCCTGGATTTAGATTATGCTGATGATTTAAGCATCCTAGAGGAAAGTGTGAGCAAAATGAACGAACTTTTAGAGGTGTTGCGAGTACAGGGTGCTAGAATAGGTTTGAAAATTAACGTTAAGAAGACTAAGTCACTAAGGCTAGGAATAAGTGAAGATGAGAAGGTGAAGTTGGGTAATGAAAAGATTGATCAGGTGGGCAGCTTCACTTACCTTGGTGTTATTATTAGTAAAGATGGTGGGATCAGTGAAGATGTTAAAAGTAGAATAGCCAAGGCTCAGAATGTTTTTTCACAATTAAAAAAAAGTTTGGAAGAATAGGAAGATAAGTCTGCCAACTAGGAATATAATATTAGAACCTACAATGATGAGAATGGTCAAATATGGCTCTGAAGCATGGGCACTCTTAATCTGATTAAGATTTGCTAGATGTTTTCCAGAGAAATTGCCTACGGATTGTTCTGGGTACCCGGCTGACTGACCGTATCTCACCCAGTAGGCTTTACGAAAAATGTGATCTAATCCCACTTTCTATGGCTATTATGAGAGAAAGGGTAAGATGGCTAGGGCACGTTGTGCGGATGAAAGATGACAGAAGTAGGGAGGCCATAATAAATATGAAACGAACACATGTGCTGCCATCTATAATTGAGTCTAACGGTACCTAACCACATAGACAATGTATTGATCCACATGAGGGTAAAAAAAGTTCTGAGAAATTGATCTGAATAGGCGACGGTGAATTATTGATTCAAGGAATGGGAATTAAGAAACATTATGGCTTCTTTGATCTTTAGGTCTGAGGGATAAATGGTCTTTAGTGACAGAGATAAATTGATATTCTATTTTTAAATATGGCTTCTCTGATCTTTAGTGACAGAGATAAATTCGGGAATTCTATTGAAGCCTTAATAGTGTAGCTAGGAACACCTATAAGATGAAGAGATTAACGCCAGAAATGGTTTCCTAGGAATTTCAAATGTGACAGCGCAGGGATGTCAAAACCAAGGAACACGCAGAATTTACGTTCAGGGGATTATTTGGGCGAAACCGTTTTAGACATTTTAGGGGATTATTTAGGCAAAACAGTTTGAGACATTTTAGAAGATGATTTGGGGTGAAACTCTGTGGTCGTTATAATACACAAGTTCCATTTGAACAGTGTTGTGAGGTCCCCAACCCCAACCCAAAGAGCCCCCCTAACCCAACCCCAAAGGCTCCTCCGGGCCCAAAAGGGCCCCCGGGCCCCTAAAGGGCCCCCGGACCCCCAAATGCCCTCAGGACCCCCAAAGGGCCCCCCCGTACCCCCAAACGCCCCCCCGCGGCCCCCAAAGCCTCCCCTCCCCATTTTTTAATACTTTTTTGTATACTTGAGACATAGACGGGCCCCCAAAGGCCCCCTCCCCATTTTTTTAATACTTTTTTGTACACTTGAGACACAGAAGGGCCCCCACATTTCAAAAGGCTAGTTTATATCTTTTCAGAACAAGTTATTTTCGTAATGTCCTTCCTAAACCAGTTTTAAAAGTTGAAGTACTCATCTTTTTCACCCACAACTTTACTTTACGACTTTTTGAATACACCAAGACCAAGCAATACTTTTCAAAAGGCTGTTTTTATATCTTTTCAGAACACGTTCCTTTCTTAATGTCCCTCTTAAACCCATTTTACAAGTTGAAGAACTCATCCTTTTCACCACAACTTTTTGTACGACTTTTTTGCACACCCCAACATCAAGCAATACTTTTCAAAAGGCTTTATTATATCTTTTTAGAACAAGTTTTTTACTTAATATCCCTTCTAAACCAATTTTACAAGTTGAAGTACTCATCTTCTTCACCCAGAGCTTTACTTTACGACGTTTTGCCTACCCCAACATCAAGCAATTCAAAGGCTTTTTTTTATATCTTTTCAAAACAAGATCTTTTCTTAATGTCCCCCCTAAACCAATTTTACAACTTGAAATACTCATTCTTCTCACACACAACTCTACTTTATGGCTTTTTGAATAACTTTATGGCTTTTTTTATATCTTTTCAGAACAAGTTCTTTTCTTAATATCCCCGCTAAACAAATTTTACAACTTGAAGTACTCATTCTCTTCACCCACAACTCTACTTTAATGACTTTTTGAATACCCCAACACCAAGCAATACTTTCAAAAGGCTTTTTTATATCTTTTCAGAGCAAGTTCTTTTCTTAATGTCCTCCCTAAACCAACTTTACAACTTGAATTATTCATTTTTTTCACCCACAACTCTACTTTAATGGCTTTTTATATACACCAGCACCAAACAATACTTTCAAAAGCTTTTTTATATCTTTTCGGAGCAAGTTCTTTTCTGAATGTCCCCCCTAAACCAACTTTATAACTAGAAGTACTCTTTTGTTTAAACCAAGACTCTACTTTATTGCTTTTTAAATATTATTTCTATAATCACATTTATTTTAAACCTGAACGTTCTTACTTCCAAAAACTAAAAACAAATTTTAATAAAAAATAAGGCATTATTAATAAAATCACTTTATTTTAAATGTGGGCATCAAAGTAACAACATTTTACCTTAAAACTAACATACTTTTACTGAACACACACAATTTTCTCTTAGAAATAATATTTTTCATTAGTAATAACACATTTTCATTTGGAACTACCAAGTTTTCTACCAAAGATACCAAATTTTTTCTTAGAAGTAACATTTTTTGTTTGTGATAACAACTTTTCTGTCAGAAGTAGCAAGTTCTGCTTAACACTAACAAACTTTCTCATCAAAGTAACCACATTTTACCTTAAAACTAACATACTTTTAATGAACACACACAAATTTTTCTTATAAATAATATTTTCATCAGTGATAACGCTTTTTCTGTTCGAACTATCAAGTTTTCTACCAAAGATACCACATTGTTTCTTAAAAGTAACAATTTTTTTATTGTGATAACAACTTTTCTGTCACAGGTAATAAGTTTTGCTTAGAACTAAAAAATTTTCTCATCAAACTTAGAAATAATATTTTTCATCAGTGATAATACTTTTTCGGTTCGATCTAGTAAGTCTTCTACCAAAGATATCAATTTTTTTCTTAGAAGTTACACGTTTTGCGTAATAATAACAACTTTACTCATCAAAGTACCAATATTTTATCTTAAAACTAACATACTCATACTTAACACAGGCAAATTTCTCTTAGAAATAATATTTTTCATCCGTGATAACATGTTTTCCGACTGAACTAGCAATTTTTTTGTCAAAGATACCAAATTTTTCCTTAGAAGTAACTTCTCTTTGATTGTGATAACAACTTTTCTGTCAGAAGTAGCAAGTTTTGATTAACACTAACAAATCTTCTCTTCAAAGTAACAATATTTTATCTTAACATTAACATAATAATACTTAACAAAAACAAATTTCTCTTAGAAATAATATTTTTCGTCAGTGATAACACGTTTTCTGTTCGAACTAGCAAGTTTTCTGTCAAATATACCAAATATTTTCTTAGAAGTGAAAATTTTTTGATTGTGATAACAACTTTTCTGTCCGAAGTAGCAAGTTTTGCTTAACAAATTTTCTCATCAAAGTAACAATATTTTATCTTAAAACTAACATACTCATAATTAACACACACAAATTTCTCTTAGAAATAACACTTTTCATCAGCGATAACATGTTTTCTACTTGAAGTAGCAAGTTTTTTGTCAAAGATACTTTTATTCTTAGAAGTAACAATTTTTTCGTTATGATAAAAAGTTTTCTGTTCGAACTAGCAAGTTTTCTGTCAAAGATACCAAATTTTTTCTTAGAAGTAACATTTTTTTTTTGTGATAACAACTTTTCTGTCAGAAGTAGCAAGTTCTGCTTAACACTGACAAACATTCTCATCAAAGTAACATCATTGTACCTTAAAACTATCATACTTTTACAGAACAAGCACTAATTTCTCTTATAAATAATATTTTCATCAGTGATAACATTTTTTCTGTTCGAACTAGCAAGTTTTCTACCAAAGATACCAAATTTTTTCTTAGAAGTAACAATTTTTTTATTATGATAACGACTTTTCTGTCACAAGTAGGAAGTTCTGCTTAAAACTAACAAATTTTCTTATCAAATTAACAGTAGTCAATCTCAGAACGATCTAACTTTTCCGGAACACACACAAATATCTCTTAGGAATTATATTTATAACAAGTAATGAACCTTTTACATTTCGAATTAGATAATATTTTACCCAAGATTCAAAACTGTGTATTAAGAGTAACAATTTTTCATCGTTATAACAACCTTTCTGGGAGAAGTACCAAATTTTGCTTAACACTAACAAATCTTCTCATCAAAGTAACAATATTTTACCTTTACAGTAACTTACTTTTACTGAACACACACAATTTTCTCTTAGAAATAATATTTTTTATCAGTGATAACACATTTTCAGTTCAAACTAGCAAATTTTGCTTAACACTAACAAATTTTCTCATGAAAGTAACAGTATTTAATCTTGAAACTAACAAACTTTTACTGAACACGCAAAAATATCTTATGCAAATAATATTTTTCATCAGTGATAACACTTTTTCTGTTCGAACTAGCAAGTTTTCTACCAAAGATGCCAAATTTTTTCTTAAAAGTAACAATTTTTTTATTGTAATAACAACTTTTCTGGCAGAAGTAGCAAGTTTTGCTTAACACTAACAAACCTTCTCATCAAAGTAACAACATTCTTCATTAATACTAACAAACGTTTACTTAACACACACAATTTTCTCTTAGAAATAATATTTTTCATCAGTGATATCACGCTCTCTGTTCGAACTAGCAAGTTTTTTTCTTATCAGTTTCTAGTTTCTTTTTTTCTAGCAAGTTAGCTTATCATGAGCGCTCATGATAAGCTAACCTAACCTAACTTAAAAATGGATAAATGTTTCTATTTATTTATCAATATCTATTTATAGCTAAACTAGCCTAACCTATTGAAGGTTAGATGAACCTAACTTAAATGTAGAGAAACCTAACATTGAAAGAAAACTTGTTAAAAACCTGTTACTTCTAAGAGAAATTTGATAGTGTTAAGTAAAAGTTTATTAGAATTAAAAAAAAGTCGTTACTTCAATGCGAAGATTTGTTAGTGTTAGGGATAGTTCACTACATCTGACAGAAAAATTGTTAACATCATCAAAAAATTGTTAATTCCAAAAAAAATTTGGTATGATTGACTTAAAACTAGTTATTTCTAACAGATAACTTGTCATCATAACGAATATTGCATCTTCTAAGAAAAAATTTGGTATATTTGAGAGAAAACTTGCAAGCTCAAGCAGAAAATGTGTTATCACTGATGAAAAGTGTTATTTCTAAGAGAAATTTGAGTGCGTTAAGGAAAAGTATGTTAGTATTAAAGAAAAGTTGATGCTTCGAAGTGAAAATCTGTTAGTGTTAAGTAAACGTTTGGTAGTATCAGGGATGAACGTTGTTACTTTGAAGAGAAGATTTGTTAGTGTTAATCAAAACTTGCTACTTCTGTCAGAAAAGTTGTTATCACAATCAAAGAAAAATTACTTCTGAAAAAAAAATTTGGTATCTTTGGCAGAAAACTTGCTAGTTCGAACAGAAAACGTGATATCACTGACGAAAAGTGTCATTTCTAAGAGAAATTTGAGTGTGTTAAGTAAGAGTATGTTAGTATTAAGGTAAAATGTTGTTACTTTAATGCGAAAATTTGTTAGTTGTAAGCAAAGCTTGCTAGTTCTGACAGAAAAGCTGTTATCACAATCACAAAATCGTTACTTCTAAGAAAAAATTTGGTATCTTTGGCAGAAAACTTGCTAGTTCGAACAAAAAACTTGTTATCATAACGAAAAATTGTTACTTCTAAGAAAAAAAGTATATTTGACAGAAAACTTGCTACTTCAATCAGAAAACGTGATAACGTTGACGAAAAATGTTATTTCTAAGAGAAATTTGAGTCTATAAGTAAAAGTATGTTATTATTAAAGAAAAGTTGATGATTCGAAGAGAAAATATGTTAGTGTTAAGTAAACGTTTGGTAGTATTAAGGAAGAATGTTGTTACGTTGATGAGAAGGTTTGTTAGTGTTAAGCAAAACTTGCTACTTCTGACAGAAAAGTTGTTATCACAATCACAAAATTGTTACTTCTAAGAAAAAATTTGGTATCTTTGGTAGAAAACTTGCTAGTTCAAACCGAAAAAGTGTTATCACTGATGAAAAATATTATTTCTAAGAGAAAATTTTGTGTGTTAAGTAAAACTTGCTACTTATGACAGAAAAGTTGTTATCACAATTAAAAAAATTGTTACTTCTAAGAAAAAAAATTGGTATCTTTGGTAGAAAACTTGCTAGTTCGAACAGAAAGCGTGATATCACTGATGAAAAATATTATTTCTAAGAGAAAATTGTGTGTGTTAAGTAAACGTTTGTTAGTATTAAAGAAGAATGTTGTTACTTTGATGAGAAAGTTTGTTCGTCTTAAGCAAAACTTGCTACTTCTGACAGAAAAGTTGTTATCACAATCAAAAAATTGTTACTTTTAAGAAAAAATTCGGTATCTTTGGCAGAAAACTTGCTACTTCAAGCAGAAAACGTGTTATTGCTGACGAAAAGTGTTATTTCTAAGAGAAATATGAGTGTTTAAGTAAAACTATGTTAGTATTATGGAAAGGTTGATGATTCGAAGAGAAAATCTGTTAGTGTTAAGTAAACATTTGGTAGTATTCAGGAAGAATGTTGTTACTTTGAAGAGAAGATTTGTTAGTGTTAATCAAAACTTGCTACTTCTGACAGAAAATTTGATATCACAATCAAAGAAAAGTTAATTATAAGAAGAAAATTGGTACATTTGACGGAAAACTTGCTAGTTCGAACACAAAACGTGTTATCACTGATGAAAAATATTATTTCTAAGAGAAATTTGTTTGTGTTAAGTATGAGTAAGTTAATATTAAGATAAAATATTTTTACTTTGATGAGAAAATCTTTTATTGTTAATTAAAACTTGCTACTTCTGACAGAAAAGTTGTTTTCACAATCAAAAAATTGTTACTTCAAAAAAAAAAATTAATGTCTTCTTTAGAAAACTTGGTCTTTCGAAAAGAAAATGGGAGATTACTGTTGAAACATATATTATCCAAGAGAATTCTGTGTGTGTTAATTAAATAGTTCAGAGTATTAAAGAAGAATGTTGTGAATTTGATGATAAATTTTGTTAGTGCTCAGCAAAACTTGCTACTTCTGACAGAAAAGTTGTTATCACAAACAAAAAATTGTTACTTCTAAGAAAATTTTTTTGGCATCTTTGGCAGAAAACTTGATAGTTAGAACAGAAAACTTGTTATCATAACGAAAAAATTGTTACTTCTAAGAAAAAAAGTATCTTCGACAGAAAACTTGCTACTTCAAGCAGAAAACATGTTATCGCTGACGAAGTGTTATTTCTAAGAGAAATTTGAGTGTTTAACTAAAAGTATCTTAGTACTATGGAAAAGTTGATGATACAAAGAGAAAATCTGTTAGTATTAAGTAAACTTTGGGTCGCATTAAGGAAGATTGTTGTTACTTTGATGATAGAGCTGGTTAGTTTTAAGCAAAACTCGCTACTTCTGACAGAAAAGTTGCTATCACAATCAAAGAAAAGTTACTTCTAAGAAAACCTTTGGTATATTTGACAGAAAACTTGCTAGTTCGAAAAGAAAACGTGTTATCACTGACGAAAAATATTATTTCTAACAGAAATTTCTGTGTGTTAAGTATGATTATGTTAGTGTTAAGATAAATATTGTTACTTTGAAGAGAAGATATGTTAGTGTTAAGCAAAACTTGCTACTTGTGACAGAAAAGTCGTTATCACAATCAAAAAATTGTTACTTCTAAGAAAAAATTTGGTATCTTTGGTAGAAAACTTGCTAGTTCGAACAGAAAGCGTGATATCACTGATGAAAAATATATTTTCTAAGAGAAAATTGTGGGTTTTCAGTAAAAATTTGATAGTATTAAGGAAGAATGTTATGAATTTGATGAGGTTTGTTAGTGTTAAGCAAAACTTGCTACTTCTGCAAGAAAAGTTGTTATCACGATCAAAAAATTGTTACTTCTAAGAAAAAATTTTGTATCTTGGGTAGAATACTTGCCAGTTCGAAAAGAAAACATGCTATTACTTGCGAAAAATATTATTTCAATAAGAAATATTTGCGTGTTCAGTAAAAGTTTGTTAGTTCCAAGACTGAATACTGTTACTTTGATGAAAATAAATATGTTTTTGCTAAGTAAAATTTGCTATTTCGAAATGAAAATTTGTTATGACTGATTAGAAATATTATTTGTAAGAAAAAAATGGGTGTTTTCATTAAAAGCAAGATAGTTTTAGGTAAAATATTGTTACTTTGCTGAGAAGGTTTGTTAGTGCTTAGCAAAACTTGCTACTTCTGACAGAAAAATTGTTTTCACAATCAAAAATTTTTACTTCTAAAAAAAATTTTGTATCTTTGGAAGAAAAGTTGCTATTTCGAACAGAAAAAGTTTTATCATTGATGAAAAATATTATTTCTAAGATAAATTTGTGTGTGTGTTCAGTAAAAGTATGTTAGTTTTAAGATAAAATATCGTTAATTTGATGAGAAAATTTGTTAGTGTTAAGTAAAACTTGCTACTTGTGACAGAAAAGTTGTTATCACAATTAAAAAATTGTTACTTCTAAGAAATTTTTTTTATCTTTGGTAGAAAACTTGCTAGTTCGAACAGAAAAAGTGTTATCACTGATGAAAATATTATTTCTAAGAGGAATTTGTGTGAGTTCAGTAAAAGTATGTTAGTTTTAAGGTAAAATGATGTTACCTTTATGAGAAGGTTTGTTAGCGGTACATGGAACCTCCTACTTCTGACAAGAAAGTTTTTATAAGAAGCAAAATATGTTACTTTTAAGAAAAAATTTGGTGTATTTGACAGAAAAATTGTTAGTTCGAACACAAAACTTTTTATTATAGCCAAAAAAATGTTACTTCTAAGAAAAAAAGTATCTTTGACAAAAAACTTGCTACTTCAAGTAGAAAACATGTTATCGCTGATGAAAAGTGTTATTTCTAAGAGAAATTTGTGTGTGTTAAGTATCAGTATGTTGGTTTTAAGATAAAATATTGTTACTTTCATGATAAAATTTGCTAGTGTTCAGCAAAAATTGCTATTTCTGACAGAAAAGTTGTTATCAAAATCAAAAAAATGTTATTTCTAAGAAAAAATTTGGTATATTTGACAGAAAACTTGCTTGTTCGAACAGAAAACGTGTTATCACTGACGAAAAATATTATTTCTAAGAGAAATTTGTGTGTGTTAAGTATGAGTATGTTAGTATGAGTGTGAGTATGTTAGTGTTAAGATAAAATATTGTTACTTTGAAGAGAAGATTTGTTAGTGTTAATCAAAACTTGCTACTTCTGACAGAAAAGTTCTTATCACAATCAAAGAAAAGTTACTTCTAAGAAAAAATTTGTTATCTTTGACAGAAAACTTGCTAGTTCAATCAGAAAACATGTAATCACTGATGAAAAATATTATTTCTAAGAGAAATTTGTGTGTGTTAAGTATGAGTATGTAAGTTTTAAGATAAAATATTGGTACTTAATGAGTAAAGTTGTTATTATTACGCAAAATGTTTAACTTCTAAGGAAAAATGTGGCATCTTTGGTAGAAGACTTACTAGATCAGATCGAAAAAGTGTTATCACTGATTAAAAATATTATTTCCATGTTTGATGAGAAAATTTGTTAGTGTTAAGCAAAATCTATCATCTGCGACAGAAAGGATGTTATCACAAAGCAAAAATTGTTACTTTTAACAAACAATTTTGCATCTTTGGTAGACAACTTGATATTTTGGACAGAAAAAGTGTTATCACTGATGAAAATATTATTTATAAGAAATATTTGTGTGTTTTCATTAAAAGTATGAAATTTTTAAAATAAAATGTTGTTATTCTTATGAGAAAGTTTGTAGTGTTAAGCGGAACTTGATACTTCTGACAGGAAAGCTGTTATCACAAACAATAAATGTTCCTTTTAAGAAACAATTTGGTATCTTTGGTTTAAAACTTGCTAGTTTCAACTGAAAATGTGTTATCACATGTGATATATATTATTTCTAAGAGAAAATTGTGTGTGTTCAGTAAAAGTATGTTAGTTTTAACGTAAAATGTTGTTACTTTGATGCCCACATTTAAAATACACGTGATTTTATTAATAATATTTTGAAAGTATTGCCTTTTGAAAGTATTGCTTAGTGTTGGGGTATTCAAAAAGCCATTAAAGTAGAGTTGTGGGTGAAAAGAATGAGTACTTCAAGTTATAAAATTGGTTTAGAGGGGACATTAAGAAAAAGCTTGTTCTGAAAAGATACAATAAAGCCTTTTGAAAGTATTGCTTGGTGTTTGGGTATTCAAATGCCATAAATAAGAGTTGTTTGTGAAAAGAATGAGTGCTTCAAGTTGTAAAAGTGTTTTAGGGGGGACATTAAGAAAATAACTTGTTCTGAAAATATATAAAAAAAAAAACCTTTGAAAGTAATGCTTGTTGTTGAGGTAGTCAAAAAGTCGTAAAGTAAAGTTGTGGGTGAAAAAGATGAGTATTTCAACTTGTAAAATTAGTTTAAGAAGGATATTACGTAAAGAACTTTTTCTTAAAAGATATAATAAAGCCTTTTGAAAAGTTTTGCTTGATGTTGGGATTTGCAAAAAAGGCGTAAAGTAAAGTTGTGGTGAAAAGGATGAGTACTTCAACTTGTGAAATGGTTTTAAGAGGGAAATTAAGAAAGGAACTTGTTCTGAAAAGATATAAAAAAGCCTTTTGAAAGTATTTCTTGGTTTTGGGGTATTCAAACAGCCGTAAAGTAAAGTGGTGGGTGAAAGGATTAGTACTTCAAGTTGTAAAATTGGTTTAGGAAGGTCATTACGTAAAGAACTTGTTCTAAAAAGATATAAAAAAGCCTTTTGAAATGTGGGGGCCCTTCTGTGTCTCAAGTGTTCAAAAAAGTACTAAAAAAATGGGGAGGGGGCCTTTTGGGGCCCTTCTGTGTCTCAAGAGTACAAAAAGTATTGAAAAATGGGGAGGGGGCTTTGGGGGCCCCGGGGGCCCTTTGGGGGCTCCAGGGGTCCTTTGGGGGTCTGGGGGACATTAGGGGTCCGGGGACCCTTTGGGGGCTCGGGGGGCCGGGGGTTCTTTGGGAGCCCGGGGGTTCTTTGGGGGCCCGGGGGCCGTTTGGGCCCGGGGAGGGGCCCTTTGGGGTTGGGGTAGGGGGGCCCTTTGGGTTGGGGTAGGGGACCTCACAACACTGTTCAAATGGAACTTGTGTATTATAGCGACCACAGAGTTTCACCCCAAATCATCTTCTAAAATGTCTCAAACTGTTTTGCCTAAATAATCCCCTAAAATGTCTAAAACGGTTTCGCCCTAATAATCCCCTAAACGTAATTTCTGCGTGTTCCTTTGTTTTGGCACCCCTGCACTTTCACATTTGAAATTCCTAGGAATGCATTTCCCGCGCTAATCTCTTCATCTCATTGGTGTTCCTAGCTACACTATTATGGCTTCGATAGAATTCCCGAATTTATCTCTGTCACTAAAGATCAGAGAAGCCATATTTAAAAATTGAATATCAATTTATCTCTGTCACTAAAGACCATATATCTCTCAGACCTAAAGATCAAAGAAGACATAATATTTCTAAATTCGCATTCCTTGAATCAACAATTCACCGTCGACTATTTAGATCAATTTATCAGAAATTCATTTACCCTCATGTGGATCAATACATTGTCTATGTGGTTAGGTACCGTTAGACTCAATTATAGATGGCAGCACATGTGTTCGTTTCATATTTATTATGGCCTCCCTACTGACAGATTGCCGAAGATTGTTCTTTTCGGCCAACCGTCTAGGGCTAAACGGAAAACAGGTCGTCCTCGTCTGGGGTGGGAGGACGTCATAAAGAAAGATTTAAAGGAAATGGGAACTTCGTGGAAGGGTGTAAAAAGGAAGGCTTTGAATAGATTGGAGTGGAGGAGGAGCGTGCGTAGCTGTGTTGGGTTCAGGCGGCTTAGTGCTGCGGTGAGTTGTTAGTAGTAGTTAGTAGTAATTATTTTATTAATCATTTTTGATTACAGCTATTTAAATGGGCTATTAATTTTGAGGCATGAGGATGAGACACATCAAATTTATGATTGAAATAGCTCACTGTTTGCGTATGCGGTTAATAACTTTAAGGAAATGGCCTGAGTCCATAATGGCATTGAAAAATGTCATTATGCCACATTATAGAGTAAAATATTTTTGCTTATAGGCCTACGCCCATTTGCGAAAAATATCCCTTAATAACAAATAAAATATTTGTAAAATAGATATTTGTAACATTTTCAGTAGATCTAAAGCAATTAATTCCACTCTGCCTTTGCAAAAGTGCCACATTTGCAAAACTGGCACTGAGTCATGTATTGAAGAATTTATGGAAGAATCGAGTTCTCAGGCAATTAAAACTTTCAAGATGTAAACATTGATTTTTATGAAATTCAATATTTTGGGTCCTTTTGGCAAATTGATCGAATTCTATTAGTGGATTAAATTAGCAAATCAGTTGATTCTCTTCGGTCAATGGGCTAAATTGCTTGAGCAAAGGGCTGCCACTTCAAAACACTGTTGCCACTGAGTATTTATCAATATCCTAAGGTTGGCTTGCGAAAAATCTCAAGATGTTGAAGAAATTCCTGGATTTCAATAATAATCATTTATACAGAATATAATTTATTAAACTAATATTTGATATTTATGTTCTTCCAAAGATTCAAAACTAAGGATTGATATCCAGCAATATAGGGAAAAAATTGCAAGTAGCGGTAGTGCTGGGTCTCAAACTATGCGTATGCAGGAATATGTTTCAGGAAAATAAGCGGGGGCGGGGGGGCTTAATTCAAAGGTGGTACAGAAAGTTTTTGTCGAGGAGAGAATGCATGGGCTTGAACAAATTTTAGGGTGTTCATAAAATTTTTGTTTAATGAATATTTTTTGTTTTTAAATTTAATTACGGTTAATTAGGGCAAAGAAGTTTGATCTGAAACGGATCCCATGAGTCTGAAACGAATCTGAAATAAATTTGCACCCAGGCCAATTATTGTTCTCATAAAGTATCAAACAGTTCGTGGCAATGAATTGTATGTAAGGAGTGACCCAGGCTAATAGTAATCGAAAAGTTTGAAAATGCAGTTAATTTAAACAACATATTCATCAACAGAATCAGCTTTTTATGGTGAATTCAGAAGTATAACATTCATCAGTGTTAAAGTTAGCTACCAAGAGCTACAAGCCTGAGAACATTTGCTTGATTTTCGAAAAAGAGATAAAACACCTCTAAGAAGGCAAATGATCTTATTGAAAATAAAATGTAAAATCACATTTAACATAATAGAGACCCCTTTTTGTAGAGTTTTCAAGCTTCCATCTATACAAATGTGGAATTTTGTAGTTTTTTCGACATAAAAGATTGCGGATGCGTGTTGGGTGTTTTTTCAGGATTGATAGTATTGAACGAATAGTCCTAGAAAATCGGGAGACGAGACATTCGAACCTGAATTAAAAGTTCTAGTCTAAGTAGTGAAAAATATTGTCCAAACTATTGTCCACAAAAATATTTTTCCACAGCAAAGTTGCGTTGTCTGCAATTTTGTAGCATTGAACTATAATTTGGCCAAAATGATGGTTTTGGCCACATAATTTGGCCACAACAGATGGATTTAAAATTCTGAGATTACAGAAATTTATTAAAAAATTCTGAGTCAATAAATTTTGAGCTCATGTTAAGAGTAATCCTTGCCATGCAATTAAAACAAACAGAAATCAAATAATCACGAATGTTTTTTTATGAGAGTAAAAAGAGACGCAACTTTTTACAAAAATTACTCCCCATTTGAAGGGGGTTATCCCCTCCTCAATTCATCACTCTTTAGGCAAAAGTTTTTTGTCCCTATACTTTAGTAATGCCTGCTCAAAGATAAGGGCCGTTTAATTCGAGTAAGAAGTATTTTTAAAGCTCTATTAATTTTTATATTATACTGGCATAATAACAAATTGATAGGGAGTAGTCAATCCGGACTTGGCCAAGTTGAAAATAGGAAAGGGGTCATAATTAGCGATAAGGAAAAAACTAAAGAGAGAGGGGCCGAACATTTTGAGAATTTGCTTAACCGAGATAGAGTTGCAGGAAAAGCCTTTGAGGAAAATGAAAAGTTTGTGATACCTTGGATGCGAAGTAAGATTTGTTTTGTGAGGAGGAATTAGCGACAGCACTAAAAGGATTAAAAAATAATAAGGTTCCAGGTGCTGATAGGGTGGTAAATGAGTTTCTTAAATATGGTGGCTCTGAGGTTAGAAAGAAGTTACTGAAGATTATGAATATGATTTTTGAAAAAGGGGAAGTTGTTGGGGTTCCACCCCTGTTTCTTTTCCTTTCAGATAAATGAACTGTTTTTGTTCTAATTACATTTGCGTAGATTTGCCTCTAGTATAAATTTCAATGACAATTTAAAAGTCTCGTTGCTAAGCTATTGTTTTGCAATAAGTAAGCTTTGAACTAAATTCTATCTTTGTACTTCCTGGTTTGAGTCATTGAATAAGGCAGAATTGGTTTTGAATGGGGATTGAGATGATTGGCTGGGCCAAGCGAAGGTCCACCCCTATGAACAGTTGTGTACAAAATATTATTTGGATTTAGTCTGCGCCTAGACCCCGTTCGGGGAGATATATTTTTGTGTGATTATTGTGATCTTTTTGGAAGAATACAAGTCTGTTATCTTCTAAAAACTGTGTACTACCTTCCGTAACCCAGGCAGGGTAGGAATAGAGTTACAAGATACCGTCATTATTATATTGACAGGGGGGTTTGTTACCTCCAACGAGAGAGTTAGAGATTTTCTAGCCGTAACCCAAGGCGGGTACATTTGGCTTTAGAAAGTGACCATTTGACCACTCGATCGCGTTATCATACCCTGGGACAGGGTATACTGTAAATAGGGTAGTACCAAACCCGATATTTGCAGAAACGGTGTGGTAGACACGGGTATCTCATTATAATTTGGGGCCGGGACTTTCCCCTCCAATAAGTGGTGACACCCGTATATTACCACGCCAGTGGCGTTTTGGCCTACCGGTGTAACACTGGTGGCTAAATACCACGAACATTGGTGGCAGCAGTATAAATACCACGAACATTGGTGGCAGCAAGTAAAGGTCCTATCAGTAAACCTGATAGTAAAAGAATTCCGTGTTTTCGAACACACAAGTAATTTAGCCTACAAGAGTAGCCTATTGTGATTACATATAAAGAGAAAAAAAATACGAATTCAATTGATATGATTGTTAAGATCAATAATCTGCGATGCCTTCTTATATCAAAACAAGAAAATCTACGGATTAAAATATCTTAGCCGTAACTAGTGAGAAAGAATATAAGACTAATCGAAAAGCGGGAATTTCTTGCAAGAGACCGAAAGTTATATGGATAAAAGAATTTTCATTTAGACTGAAGAGGTAATTTCAGTTAACGGAATTTGGAAATTATGTCGGACAGAGATGAGATTAACTCAAGACCGAAAAGGGCGAGTGAAGCCCATAGAAAAAGTAAGAAAACAGAAAGAAAGGCTAATATGGAGGCTTTTGCGGGAGCGTACAGAGAAAATAAGGAAGAAATACAGGCTGACAAAGATGAAGTGAGAAAGAATAGAAAAGAGGACGAAAGGGCTAGAGTAGCCTATAAAGGAAGAGACAATACGGATAGAGAACGAACATATTCAGAAAATGAATTAAGAATAAATAATGACAGACGGAATCAAAGTAGTCCGAGTAGAAGGAGCAGTGTTGAATCAAGATCCAGCAGGAGCTCGCGAAAAATTACTCAAATAGATATGACACAACAACTATTAAATTTCATTGAGAAAGAGAGGATAGCCAGAGAGCAGAGAGAAGAGAATATTAGGATAGATTGCGAACAAAAAGAAGAGGCTGATAGAATATCCAGAGAACGAAAAAAGGAGAATGATAAAATGGCTAGAGAGAAAGAAGAAAGATATCACCAAGAGTTTAAAAGAACCATGATAGGTCTAATAGAAGCCCGCTGGGGAATTCCAGAAAGTGAGATTTTATCACAACTAACTTCTAGGCTGTCATGTAGCCATAATAATTTGTCTAAGAATCAATCATGAGAAAATGAAAATCACCAAACATTAAACACTTTTACAAGAAAATATACAACTTCGTTGACTAACGGGGGAGGTGGACTGGCCCATAGAACAAATTGGGAGGCTGTGCCGCCCTGTTGAAAAAAAGAAATGCTTGATACTCAAAATGTTGATAATCTGGTAAAATTTGATTCCTCGGATCCTTTTTCTAAAAATTGCCATAATAGAGATGAGAAAGTAACCTATTAAAGAACAAATTGGGCTATAGCCCATAATAAAGGAAACATTGACCAGTTCGTGAAAACACATAAAATAGAAGGAAAATTAAACGGAAAATTTACCGAAATGGTAATTGACTCAGGGAGTGAGCAAACTTTTGTGCGAATGAACCTAATTAAAAAGACGGAAATAGACCATAAAAATAATATTACAACAGTGTGTTATTATGGAGATAAGCACCAATGCCCGTCTGCTTGGGTTAGAATAGAAATTGCAAGGAACGATGGTACAATCCAGAGAAAAACGATAAAAGTAGGCTTAGTACCTATGCTAGCAGTGGATGTTTTAGTAGGAGGAGACTTTGGAGATATCGGAAATCGGAAATCTAAATTTCCAGAAAATGCAAAACTTGAGAACACTTTTAACGAGTGTGAGACGTCAAAAAATGGTTACCAAAATGAAGCGCTGATTGCACCAGAGAAAAATGAGACGAATCTTATTGTACGCGCTTTTCCTAGGAAAGTTCGAGAAATTTTAGTAGAATATGAAAAACCAAATGTCGGAGTTCAATTCCCATTTGATAACGAAATATTTGTTCCTGCGGTAAAAGTAAAGAAGACTAAAAGAGAGAAAAAAGATATTAAGCAGAACTACAATAAAAAAGGCAGTCAAAGATGGTGGACACTGGAGTCCAAATTGGATTTAACGATGATTTATTATTTTGTGCGAATGACAAAATTGAGAAAAGTAGAGATGAAAAGAGGAGTGTAAAAAAGAGACAAAATTTGGAGATTCGGCCTGCAGTGGCGAAAAGTAAAAAAATATTGGATGGGCTGTGCCTTGGTAACATAAATAATAGGGAGAAAAATAAAATGTTTGATGGGCTGTGCCTTGATAACATAAATAATAGGAGGGAAAAAGAGGTCAAAGACCCATGGTATAAACAAGATGGTTACAAAATTGAGATGAATGACCTACAATGGGTTGGGGGAAAGTTTGGAGATATTGAATGTCGAGTCGGATTGGAAAAACTTGGAAAGGAATCTGAGATTAGTATTATCAATTCAAAAGATATGTCGATCCTTTATGAGGGGGAGGAATCCCTTGGGGAAGATCCCCTGCGGGAAGTCGCGAAAGATAGCCCTTTTCCTCAATGCACATCTGGCGGACAAGTTTTGATCCCTTTACCGAGATTTTGCCTCTCTGATCTGGAGTCCTTGGGGGATTATCTCTCCCAGTCACTTCATACTTCACCCAAACCTTTGTGCAGTAACCCTATTCATAGTGGTTATTCTTCATGGGAACCGACAATTACTTCCGGCAAATTGTATTCAGTGGGAGATGTATCCAAGTTTCATCTTCAATTAGCATCAACGCATATTCTTCATTTAATTATCCCAGGGGAGGGAACCCAGAAAAAAGTCGATTCATGGTTTGCTCAAAATTTTACTTCATTCCCAGTGCTTTTATCGTTTTCACAGGGCATTGCATTTTCGGCCTTAGAATATTTGAAATTAGACCAACGGGCCATTTACTTTTTTATTGAGATGTGGGGTTGTATCAACAGTTAGAAATTAAGAGCCTAATGCAGCCAATTTTTCATGATGGCTGGCATCATCATATGTGCCCGAAACTAATTCTCTGCTCCTCTCAAATTTAATTTCGGGACAGCGAGAAGATGTTTTGTTTTATGATTGTGCTGCGCACAATCATTGTCTACGAATCTTGGGGACTTCAACTTTCAAAACCTAATGCGGATGCTATACGATTTAGACCATGGTGGTCCTACAGTAGAGAGGTGTCGATGACGAACAATCCAGAGCCAAGCGGTGGAAATAGTAGCACAGACACTGGTGGAAGAGAGAAGGCAAATGCATTTTGTAAAGTTGAAGTTATGTGTTTATGTTTGTAAGGGTGGACCAAGGTAGCGCGTGGGCGGTCATTTTCTTACGGGAGGAGGTGTTGGGGTTCCACCCCTGTTATTTTCCTTTCAGATAAAGGACCTGTTTCCGTTCTAATTACATTTGCGTAGATTTGCCTATAGTATAAATTTCAATGACAATTTAAAAGTCTCGTTGCTAAGCTATAGTTGTTTTGCAATAAGTAAGCTTTGAACTAAATTCTATCTTTGTACTTCCTGGTTAGAGTCATTGAATAATAGGGCTGGAAAGGCAGAATC
Source organism: Artemia sp. Qi Xiang Cuo (assembly GCF_049724085.1). Lineage (NCBI taxonomy): Eukaryota > Metazoa > Arthropoda > Branchiopoda > Anostraca > Artemiidae > Artemia > Artemia sp. Qi Xiang Cuo. Next base: position 57,177,573 of record NC_142803.1, read on the forward strand.
GGTTTTGAATGGGGATTGAGATGATTGGATGGGCCAAGCGAAGGTCCACCCCTATGAACAGTTGTGTACAAAATATTATTTTGATTTAGTCTGCGTTTAGACCCCGTTCGGGGAGATATATTTTTGTGTGATTATTGTGACCCTTTTGGAAGAATACAAGTAAGGTATTTTCTACAAACTGTGTACTAGTTTCCGTAACCCAGGCAGGGTAGGAATAGAGCTACGAGGTACCGTCATTATTATATTGACAGGGGGGTTTGTTACCTCCAACGAGAGAGTTAGAGATTTTCTAGCCTTAACCCAAGGCGGGTACATTTGGCTTTAGAAAGTGGCCATTTGACCACTCGATCGCATTATCACACCCTGGGACAGGGTATATCGTAAAAAGGGCAGTACCAAGCCCGATATTTGGAGAAACGGTGTGGTAGACACGGGCATCACATTATAATTTGAGCCCGGGCTTTCCCATCTAATACGTGGTGACGCTCTTATATTACCACGCCAGTGGCGTTGTGGCCTACCGGTATAACACTGGTGATAAAATACCACGAACAGAAGTACCTAACGATTTTAGGAAAACCTTAATTAAGCCACTTTATAAGAAAGGTGATAAAAGTGAGTGTGGTAATTATCGAGGCATTAGTCTGGTCTCTGTAGGTAGTAAATTACTTAGTAATATGATACTTTTTAGACTTAGAGGTGTCGTTGACAAAGTTTTAACAGAAGAACAGTGTGGTTTTAGAAAAGGTAGAGGATGTGTCGACCAAATTTTCACTTTTATGCTAATAATTGAGAAGTGCCTGAGTTTTCAAACACATTTGGTCCTCAGTTTTATAGATTATGAGCAAGCGTTCGATTCTGTTGATAGAAGGGCTTTAGTAAAGGTTTTATCCTTGTGTGGTATACCAGACAAATCAGGAGTTAAGCAGGGTTGTGTTCTATCCCCCTTTATATGGATTATTTTTATTGACTTTGTATTAAGGAGCACAAGAAAGGCAATCGGAGACCACGGAATCAAATGGGGAGGAAAAAGTCTCCCGGACTTAGATTATGCTGATGATTTTAGCATCCTAGATGAAAGTGTGAGCAAAATGAATGAAGTTTTAGAGGTTTTGCGAGTACAGGATGCTTGAATGGGTTTGAAAATTAATGTTAAGAAGACTAAGTCACTAAGGCTAGGAAAAAGTGAAGATAAAAAGGTGATGTTGGGTAATGAAAAGATTGATCAGGTGGGCAGCTTCACTTACCTTGGTAGTATTTTTATTAAAGATGGTGGGAGCAGTGAAGTTGTTAAAAGTAGAATAGCCAAGGCTCAGGGTGTTTTTTCTCAATTAAAAAAAGGTTTGGAAGAATAGGAAGAAAAGTCTGCAAACCAAGATTAGAATCTTAGAAGCTACAGTGATGACAGTGGTCAAATATGGCTCTGAAGCATGGACGCTCCGAAAAGCGGATGAAGATTTGCTAGATGTTTTCCAGAGAAATTGCTTAAGGATTGTTCTGGGTACCCGGCTGACTGACAGTATGGCAAACAATAGGCTATACGAAAAATGTGGTTCAATACCGCTCTCTAGGGGTATAAGGAAAGAAACGTTTAGGTGGCTAGGGTATGTTCTGCGAATGAAGAATCACTAATTTCCGAACATTACTCTTTTTGGCTACCCACCTATGGTTAAAGGGAGAGAAGACCATCCTTGTATGAGTTGGGGACGTCATAAAGAAAGATTTAAAAGAAATGGGAACTTCGTAGGCGGGTGTAAAAAGGGAGAATTTGAATAGATTGGGGTGGAGGAGAAGCGTGCGTAGCTGTGTTGGCCTCAGGCGGCTTGGTGCTGCGGTGAGTTGTTAGTAGTAGTAGTAATAGTATTGATTTTTAACGTACAGACTACGCGGGGTGAAAGGGGCATATCCCTTCATATATTGAAGAATTTCTGTTCGTGTTAATGTTTTAGTACTTCCTTTTAATTCACTCTTTTTTTATTCAGATTCTCATATTCTCAGGGTTTCTTACTTAAATATTGTTTTATTTTAGGATAAGCTGGGGCCCGTGGGCTGGGCCCCTCAGATGACTTGTTGGCTTCTGACCTGGAGCTTGTGCTTGTACATTGAATAATTTTTATCTTGATTACAATGAGAGGGAAAAAATATAGAAATCCCTAGTTTGCCCGAAGTAAATTCCATCCTTAAAACTTAAAAACATTTTTAATCAGTTCTTAAAACAAAATTTAGATTTACTATGCTATAAGCAAGATTGTCAAACTTGAGTTCTCTGATCTGCAACCTATCGCTTAATACGATCTTAGTCAAAATGATAGTTTAAAGTAAAATGTAGTAAAGTAGCGTAAAGTAGTCTAGTAAAGTTCAGCGTAAAGTAGTAAAACTAAATAGTTTACCCTTTTGGGATAAGCTACTATTTTGTTATTGCTGACAACCGTTTTTAATATCTTCACGAAGCAAAGATCGCAGTTACATAGTTCAAAATATTTTTTTTTTTAACTTGGGGTTCTCTGATCTTTAGCTTATTCGAGCTTCTTGGGAGCATAATCCTGATTAAAATATAGTACAGAGTGCTAAACAGCCTACCTTTTTGGGATAAGCTGCTATTGCCACTGAACATATCTTCTGTAGCAGCAGCAGGGGCAGCTTCTCTCGCATCAACAGAATAGGATTCTTGTTTTGTAGCATTCCACACAACCGCTAAGAAGCCTCCCCCTAGCCCAGCACTGTGAGTATTTACAACACCTATGCATAATGTTGTGGTTATTGCTGCGTCAACAGCATTGCCACCTTTCAAAAGGATATCTCTGAAAAAAAAAAGTTCAATGAGCTGTGTCACAGTTTACTTACAATACGACTGCACCAACCTAAAGTGTGAATAAACATAAACCATGGATAATGTTTTAAATCTTTTCAATTTTTCGGAGTAACAACATTGGTTTTACTCATGAATTTATGAGAACTTTTTCCCTATTGGGTTCTAGGTGGGCGTGGTCATAGTAAAGGCTTGTTAGTGCTCTCAATTCAGACCAATTTTGATTTTTACTTATTAAGATTTAATCTCAAAGGCAACCTTAAGAAGGGTTTTCTGTGGTGGTAGGACGTCTTTTATTACGGGAAAGTTTTTTTTTCTTAATGGAATAGCTTCTGTAGTATATGGTGGTTGGAAGTGTGTCCTCTGCGGTTGTAATTTAATAAAAAAAAGTGTAGGTGATGTCTACGGTTTAAAGTATTTTTTTTTCAAGTTGTCTACATAGAGAGGAGTGGATTTATTTTAAAATCAAAATAATTAATTTAAAAAGAATCAGTTGTCCAAAGATCTTTTTTTTTGGCTTAGATGTCCCATTACAGTCTTATCAGGCTTACTGCACAGGCGTGATTATTCATATTTAAATTATTTTTATTTTCATTCATGCGCGTCTCCATTTGGGAGATTCAGCTAATCTGGCAGTATTCTGACTCTGCGAAGCTCGCTTTTTCAGTTAGGGAATAAGAGGAATGAATTGAACTCGTTTACACTTGTAATTTGCTGATGAAAATTCAAAATATAATAAAGTGTCTCCCTATCCTCGCAATAAGGAGTAAATAATCAAAAACGGCTAGTTCATGTTTTAGGTTCAAGCTTTCATGTTGAATCGACGGTGAAGCCCATATGTTTAATTTCCTCTAGAAAGTTGTTTTTAAAAGAAAAAAAATCATACTGCGAATATTATTCATTTTTTAGTGAAGCTAAATTTAAATGAAAATCAAATAATTTATCTTAAAGTTAATGAATTTCACAAATGCTAATGCTGAATGTAACAGGAAAATTATTGCATAATATGAAGCTAATGATATTATATTGTTCCGAAAGCTATCAAATAGGTTGTTGAGAAAAGACCTCCTTAAGAAGAGCTTCCTGTGTAGGGAGGACGCGTTTTATTACGGGAAAAGCAATTTTGCATTTTATGGAATTGTTTTTTGTAGTACAAGGTGGTTTGACGTGTGTTCTGTTCGACTGCTGCTTAAAAGAAGTCTAGATTACGTCTAGGTTATGATGAAAAAAACATGTTTTCCAGTGGTACTCTTGGTACTTGAATGATATGCCCACTACCACTCAAGAAGTGAGGTTAGGCTAATGCTAATAAAATAATAAAAAAAAATTTGCATATTCATTTTACTTTGATTTGGTTAAATGACTTTCTCGAAAGTTGTTTAATTTTATTTACGAACGTTCTTATTAGTAATAAATATACGTAACTTATGAATTAACTTACCTAACGAACTTCTTTATTCAAGTATTTCTAATACGTATATTAATAGGTTTGCCCCCTAGTCAATACCTCGCTCTTTACACTAAAATTCAAATTTTTTTCCAATTCTTTAAAATGACCCTTAATCACAAAGGCCGTTAATTAGAATAAATAGCTCTTATGAAAGTACTAAAAAATATTTCGTTTAAAGAGCAAGGTATTGACTGGGGAGTGGACCCAATCATATACGTAATAATTTCTGTTCGTTTTAAGTGTTGATGTTGCTCCTTACTTTCAGTTGAAAAGCTTTTTTTTATTAATTTAATTTCTGATCGTTTTTTTTTTATAATTTTGGGAAATTCGTCGCCCCCTTTATAGCAATGTTCCTTCCCCCGTGAAAACTTCCTCCATGGAAAGATCCTCCTATATAACCCCCGACTTAACACCCCCCCCCCTCCCCCACAACCAGAAAAATCCCCCTTGAAAATGTCTGTATACTTCCCAATAACCAATAGGCCTATTATATGTCAACATTGGGTAAAGTTCATAACTTTCAGCCCTCCCACGATATTCTAGGACCAATGGGTCGTTATGATCACCCCTGGGGAAAAAAAACACAACAAAAAACAAATAAACACGCATACATGATCTTTCTTCCAGCAAAAAATACAAAATTCCACATTTTTGCAGATAAGAGCTTGAAACCTATACAGTAGGCCTCTCTGATACGCTTAATCTGATGGTGTGATTTTCATTAAGGTTCTATAACTTTTAAGAGGTGTTTTCCCCTTTTTTCGAAAATAAGGCAAATTTTCTCAGGCGCGTGACTTTTGATGGGTAGGAGTAAACTTGATAAAACTTATAAATTTAAAATCAGCATTAAAATTTGATTCTTTTGATGTATCTATTGGTATCAAAATTCTGTTTTTTAGAGTTTCGGTTACTATTGAGCCGGGTTCCTTACAAAGGGTTCGTTACCACGAACTGTTTGATAACACCACATTTTCGTACTGGTTATCGTTTGACGATTCCTCTTGAAAACCTTAATAGGCCTCGGCCTTCTAAAGTGTCATTATTCCCTTCTCCCTTCCAGCAGGACAGGATTTCTTATTTCCTAACATCCCAAATATTTTTGAACCCCTTGATTCGTTCTCTAAATATTTTCTTTAGTTCAGACTTATTTTGAGCTCCTATAAGATATATAAGGAGAATTTAAGGAGGTCTATAAGATAGAAGTCTATAAGATATATAAAGGGGTCTATAGGGAGGTCTGTATTCATCCTCTTATTGAACAGATAAGGCAATATGCGAAATTCCTAGCGATGTAATTAAAAATACGAGAACATTTCTGAATAATTCATTAAAGTAGAATTACAATTCATATAAATGATTCTCGCGATTAATTTTTTTTTTTAAACTATACTGCACATGGACAGGCATAATGTTGCAGAATTATGCGGCTGCAGGCTTAGCGACGATTCATTAAAGTTTGGGCTTTGCATAGCCTGAAATAAGACTATATATATATATATATATATATATATATATATATATATATATATATATATATATATATATATATATATATATATATATATATATATATATATATATATATATATATATATATATATATATATATATATATATATATATATATATATATATATATATATATATATATATACATTAAAGGCACTGGGAGCAAAGGTTATTTTGTCAATATACTAGCTTATATATAAAAATACTTAATTTGTTATTCTCATTTGATTATTTATTAAATTATTTAGTATATAGCAATTTATTTATATTTATTTTATGTTCTAATTATTAATTAAAATTTATTTTTCCGTTCAAATGAGCCCTCTTTCGATATAATGGTACCATTAGTTCGATACTATCACCCCTGAAAAAAAACAGACACGTCATAATCCTTCAGGGAAAAAAGATAAAAAATTACATTTTTGTAGTCAGGCGCTTGAAACCCCCCGCAACGGCTTCTCCGATATGCAGAATTTGATTGTGTAATTTTCGTTAGGATCAATTCACATTTTCTTTTAGCCCCTTTTTTTTTAAACTAGGCAAATTTTCTTAGGCTCATGTCTTTTGGTGGGCAGCCTAGAACTTCATAAATTTTACACATTTAGAATACCAACGAAAATCCAAATTTTCTGATTTATTCTTAGTATAATTTTTCTGATATATACTAATAAAACTCATTTTTCAAGAGTGTTGGTTACTTACAGTGCGATTCACTCCTTACTTACAACTCGTTGCCACAAACCGTTTGATAGTATTATTTTTAAATACCCAAATTTCTCCCTAACTGATTAATGTGCCGCTTACACCTAAGGAGAGGAATTACACTATTCTGACATATTTTTATTGGTAAATAAAAACATGTAAACAAAGACAATTAAAAATAGTGTTAAAATTAAAATTATTAAAGATAAACAATAAAGTAAGTAAAAATAATTCGGAACAAGTACCCATATAACTACTACAACAAAAAGAATTATGGGTACTTAAATGAGAAATGTTGAAGTCAGAATTCAGAAAGGTTCTTATGACACTCAAAAACCTCTTTTTTTAGTTTTTTTCTGAAATCCTAAATTCCTCAATAGCTTCGAACTAGCCTTCCTAACACGTTCTTTGAAAGACATGTTTTTATCTACCAAAACACTTAAATATTTTACAGATATAACTCTCAAAATTATACCATTTTCTGTTTTTACTCCTTAGATTCAAGGATAATAATTTACAGATCCGGGGAAAATGAGAAATGCTGATTTTTTTATATCTAAATTTTAGCTATTGACCCTTCGCTAACAGCTTACGCGTTGAGAGGAATTAACAAGCGTTTTTTCCTAATAAAGCTGGAGTCCTAGCTGTAACCTTTGTTGTGGTATTATCAGTGAAAAAAGGTGCATATATGTTTGATTTGATGTGCTTTGTGCACAGCGGCGGATCCAGGGGGCCGGGGGGGGCCCGGGGCCCCCCCCCCCCAAGATTTTCGGGCGCCCTCTCATCCATCGTGCAAACGACCCTTTTTTGCGAATGATTCAACTAAGGCCGACGCTAAAAAAAAAAAATCGGATACGCCGTCATTTTTAACTTTCTTTTTATCACATTATCTAAAATTCAAATCCGACACTGCACGAATAATAATTATTGGGTTTATTTTTGGGACGTGCTAAACGAGCAAAACATTTTGTGAATGCTTACGAGAAACGCATGTCTTTGGGGAGTTGCGTGGGTGGTTAGATCCAACCGGTGGGAGGCTAGGCGCGAGCGACCCTGCCACTGCCTTCGGAGTATTTTTGCTCCGTGTGTTAGACCAGTTAGACGGAAACGCATTTAAAATGGATCGGAAAAAAATCAGGGCATGAATATAGAACAGAGAAGAAACAAAGAATGATGGCGGAAAGCCGTAAAGGATCGAGGGACATCTCTGATTATTTTGCCAAGAAAGATCAGATTAAAGGTAAGCTTTTAAAGATAGAACAATAAGGAAGGAGTGTCGTTTAAAGTTGGTATAAACACTTCTAATTTATAGCTTTAGCCCAGTGTCGGATAGATTTACTGATAAGGCTCATTCGTCAAGCTTCATCGTGTACCAGCTGCTTTTGTTGTTATATATTGCATACGGTCCCTCTTGTACAGTGTTCTTCGTATGCAATTTGTCCGAAGCGTTTGACCTGATTTTTACCAGCCCACTCGTCTCGCCTGACGGTTATGATATTGGCTTAAAGCAGTATTTTTACCGACACACTGTGTCAGCTCTGAAATTATCTTTCAAATTCTTGCAGTTAAAGCTCTCTCTTTAGCCTTGTAAACTTCGGTGATAATTGTTTCGGGTTTCAGCTCTTGAAAAATATTTGTTAGCATATGTCGGGGATCGGTTCTTGGGGTTGCAAATTAAATTAGTGATGTTTAGGGTGGTATTTTATTTTAAAGTCCGGGTTTCCTAGAAATAGTTTTGGGGTATGAAAGTTCAAGATTGTTGGGGGAGTTTAAAGTTAATGTTGCTGATTCAGTTTATTTTCAAATTTAGTTCCAATTCTGCCTTCACCATGTTGAGAGTTAAATCTACTAAAGCAAGCCATTATACAAAGTGTATATACGTTTACAATAAATGTCTTGTGCAACCTTTAAAAGAGAAACTTTTTTTGTTAGATGTTGAGACGACGGCAACTTCTGATGCCCACTCTGAGTCGACGGTCGGAATGCACAAAAACGCATTCAGCCAGGAGAACGAACTGTCACCAACAACTCCGTCCACTTCACAGACGGCCTTCATAACAAACTTCGTCGAAACGACACACACTGATCAGCTGACTGAAGGATCAAGAAGCAGTACTCAAACCTTGGTGGTACATAGCCCAACACTGATTTCACAGTCCCCGCACCCGCAGCAGAATCAAAGCGCTATTTTTTCGCCTGAAACTGACTTCACGCCGTCGAATGACTTTGGTATTGCAGTAGCGCTGAAAGAGCGAAATCAGTTGTCTTCTGGCGAAATTATGTTTTTTATGAACGAAAGGTGGAAGCCGAAGGACCAATCTGATCTTCCAGTCTCGACACAAAAGAGAAAAGGTGGCGAAGTCAAGCGTCGCTTGAATACCGAACATCTTTCCCGGTATCCTTGGCTCGCAGTGAGTCGTCATCCAGACCACGAAGGCCTTTGGTGCAGTGTTTGTGTTTTGATGAGGACCAACGAAAGCGGAGGAGGATGGTCGGCTTTATCTGGAGGCGGCGGAGGGCAAAAAATGGGAAAGTTGGTCTTGAAACCGCTAAAAGACTATTCGAAACTTACCGGGAAAGATGGTGCGCTGACAAAACATGCTGAAGCACAGTTTCACAAACACTGCCAGGAAAAAGCTGCCGCGCTGCTAACAACGTTTCAGCGCGGTAGTCAAGATCAAGATATCAGGAATTCTCTGGACTGTGAAAGGGTCAAGCAAATACAGCAGAACCGTGCACTCTTGAGAAGCGTTGTTGAAACTGTCAAGCTTTGCGGGGCACAGAATATCCCCCTTCGTGGCCACCGTGATGATGGCAAACTTGATATCCAAGACTCTGATGTCATTACAGCAGTAAACGACGGGAATTTCCGCCACCTACTTCGGTATCGGATTCAGAGTGGAGACTCGCAACTTAAAAATTTACTTGAAAATGCACCGAGCAACGCCAAATATACGAGTCAACAGATCCAGAATGAACTGATTGGAACAATTGGGGAAATGATAAAAACCGAAGTAGTGAGAAAAGCAAACAAAGCAACGGTTTGGTGTCTTCTTGCGGACGAGTCAACAGACAGGCAGAGCAGGGAGCTGATGGTCATTGTTTGTCGTTATGTGTGTAAAACCGAGCAGGGATACGTGATTCGAGAAGATCCTTTTGCAGTTGTCGATGCCTTTCAAACCCTGTCAAGACTCGCTGGAGATGAGGAAAGTGACGACGGTAGAAGCATCGAAGAGAAGCTAGACGGCAAGAGCCTCGGGAAGCTGCTGTTGAGTGAGGTCAGGAAGTCAAATCTGGATTTGTCAAAGTGCGTTGGTCAAGGATACGACAAAGCTGCTAGCATGGCAAGCTTGACAAATGGTGCTGCTGCTGAAGTTAAACGCCAGTGTGAACTGGCAGATTACTTCCACTGTGTGAGCCATGCCACAAATCTCTCATGTTCAAAGATAGTTTCAGTTCCCATTCTGCGCAATGCCCAAGACGTTGTTCGAGACACAATTTCTCACTTCAGCTCAAGTGCCAAGAGAACAAGACTTCTAAAAAGCATCTTATCGCGGACAAAGCTAAAACAGAGACACTCGTCAGTCTTTGTACCACGAGATTTGTAGAGAGACACGAAGCAATCAGCAGGTTTTGGGACTCCCTTCCGTCGATCATTTCTGCTCTGCAGGAGATGGAAGGATGGCACGATCGAGAGGCAAGTAGCAGAGCTTATGCATTACGATCCTGCATTGAAAAATCAGATACATTCGTAGGACTGGTTTGCCTGAATTCGTTTTCGTCGATCATGAAACCTTTGGCCGAGTCACTACAACAGAAGGATGGTGAACTCGTGAGAGCCTTGTCCCTCATTTGCAGCGTGAAGGCAATGCTGGAAGATATGCGATCACATGCCGAAACCAAATTCAGACTGCTTTACTAATATCTTCTGAAAATGGCCGAAAAGATTGATGCTACCATCAAGGTAACGCAGCCACGCATAGCTTCACGTTCTACATACCGGGCAGGGGTACCCAAGATGGATCCAGAAAGTCATTATAGGATGGCGGCATTTATTCCAGCCCTGGACGCCATGCTGCTTGATTTTACGGAGCGGTTCAGCTGCCATTTTACGAATGCTGCAAAACTTTCAGCTTTGATCCCGGCTGTGGTTAATGGCAAACGCTGGGAGGACGTTCAGCCAGGGTACGAAAAGTACAAGGAGCTGCTCGTGGGTACGGAGATAGACGTTAAAACCGAGTTCGAGATTTGGAACAAGTATTGGTCTAAGGAAACCGTGCAAAAACCGAAAACAGCTATTTCAGCGCTGAACAGTTGTCAGGAAAATGTATTTCCCAACATCTTCGCATTGTTGACAATTCTCGCGACGCTTCCTGTGTCAACCTGTGAAGCAGAACGAATGTTTTCAAAGGTTGACAGGACATGTTCATCAATACGAAGCACGATGACTGAAGAGAGGTTGGAGGCTCTACTACTCATGCAGACTTACAGAGACGAACTGCCGAAAACAGACGATGCTATCGATATGTTCGCTCTCAGAAAAAGCTCGCCGATTGAGTTTAGTTGTGTAGTGTGGTACTGTTTTTATTTTCTTTTGCTACGTTTTACCTTTATGAGCATATTTGGCAGTGTTTTCATATAAATAAAGAGCTATCAAATTAGTCCTGTATAATCAGTTTTTGGCGCCCTGTGTCCGGCGCGGCCCCCCCCAAGATTTTCCTCTAGATCTGCCGGTGTTTGTGCATGTATGTTTTCTAGATCGGAGGTGTGGAGAAATATTCCTTTTTTTGGGTTTAATATCTACTCGTTTATTTCCACCTTAACCGTGTCCATCTGATATGAGGGCCAGGTATGGGCTCGTTACTTCAACATATTGGGTGTCTACTGTCTGGCAGTTTTAAAAATTCTAACACTGAAATTAAGCAAATTTAATTTCAACAATTTGCAAGACTAATTAATCTTGTTAATAAATGGAAAAAATAAACTTAACTGATAAGGAGAAGAAACCGGTTGGAAGATCTGAATTCTTTCATTTTATTGGAAGCAATAAATTGTTTAACGAAAAATTACTATGTTGAATAGGTTATTAATAAGCAACTGCAAATTAACTTGGACATTCAACGAAAAGAAAAGTTAAAAAAGCTCTGTAAGTGTACGAGCCATCCTGTAAAAAGTCAATAATACATTTCTATTTGTCACATTATATAAAATGCTATATTCACGTTTTTTAATTTGTTTGAGAATAGGGCTATAATAATAATAATATAATATATATTGAAAACCCGTCGTATACAATAAATGTACAATGACAGAGTATACAAAAATACGAAAAGAGGGAACAAAACGATAATAATAACAACAAAAGCAACAACTTCTTAAATAGTATACAAAATAGTACGAAAAGTGGAAACTGAAGGATAGCATACTCAAAGATTACAACAGAAACAACAACTTCTTCGAAAATAGCAATAAAGACAACAACTTTTGAAAGGAGAGAAAAAAAAAAATAAAAAGGGAAACAAAAGGGAAAATTAAACAAGCAAACTTGCCCACTCGTGCTTTAGAATTGCTAGTTTTGTTTTGTGTCGGCTAATAAGGGTCTGAACAGCTAGATTTGGGTCCGCTAGGTTATAGCGCCAAATAAGAAAACTATTTTTTGTCAAAAGTTGCAATTTTAGTAGGTACTTTGCAAAACAGAAAAATACAGAGCGGATTTTATACTTTTCACGGTTTGCCAATAAATTCCAGAAAGAGGTTAAATATAATATATGTGGCAGAGCGGTAGCGTTGTAAATACTTGCCATCCACAATATAGAGGATAGAAGTTAAGTTAATTCACCTTCAGGCAAACAACGAAAGTGTTGGGTTACACTCCTCCATTGTTTCAATGCAAAAGGGAAAACCTACGGACCCTCATTTTATTTATAGGTAAAACAAGAAACATCATTTCAACACACTCTATCCCACAAAAGTTTGATGATTGACTTCATTGACTTGAGTTGGATGTAGGCTCCAGCCTTATTAAATTATATTTGTGACGTATTTTTGCTGTGGCTACGAAAAACAGCAACATACTCCTGCTAACGTTTGATGGGCATACATTAGCAAATGTTATTCGGAAATTAAAAAATTTAAACCAAATTAAGAATTATTGATAGCAGATTAAGGCAACCATTGCTAAAATCAATTGTAGTATAAAATATTATTGAATGGGAACTAACAGTAAACAACTTCTTTTGATGCAACTTCTTTTGATCTTTTGTCTCTGGCTATAATCTTAAAGAGGCGCAATAGGAAACCTTGCGGCGCCAAAAATGTATCTATTAGAGTTTATCTTGAAACTTAGCTGTTGAAAAAGATTGAATGGCAAAAAAAAAATTAGAATATACCAAGAAAATCTTTCGCAAAATAAAGCAATTAGTTTAAGCAGCAAACAGTTTCTTTTTAAAGACTGTCTTGACAGATGGGGAAACAAATAGTTCAACCTAGAATCAAAACATTTGTTGAAATGAACTCCATCAAGCAACTTGAAACCTGACTTGTGAATCGAAATTCAACGCCTCTCAGGGCCAAGCGTATGCCTTGAAACCTTTCAATTGCTTACCGGTCCATCAAGAAACTATCATTGGTAAAAAATGGAAAAAAAGCTTATACCCCCAGAACATTTCTTTTTAAACTATTTCTCAGTAAAGTTTCAATCAACAGATGCTCTACAAGAATGTTTTAGTGTTACCCCCCTCCCGTCGTACATGAACGTTAAAAAAAAAATAGAAATATGATAAGAAAAAAATTTCGACTTACTTTCCCATTACAGAACATGGAATACCATCTGACCCAACGGCAGCGTTTTCATAAATACCAAGCCTGCAAAGATTTAAAACTGAAATATAAAACACCGTTGGTACAGTGTTTTAACTGTGTTTAAAACAGTGTTTTAACCAGGTCTTTAAACTCAGCTAGTTCTAAACTCTGCTAAAAGTTCTGCTCTTTCAGGCTCTATTGCTGAACCACAACCAGACTACAAACTCAATTGAAACCCAAACCTTCAAGCGGAACAAGGAGACACATGTATTGACATGTGTTACATGTGACATGTGTATTGACATGCTGGAATAGGAAAGGGGCCTGGGAATCTTTTTAATTCCAGGACAAAAACAATGTGTACCATCATTCCACAATTTCGAGGGAGCCCGAACTGGATAGCTAAAACAAGGTTTATGACCTTTTCACGGGTATACTGTCTTTCCTCCAGGATTTATACAGAAAAATAATGTCCAATTGAAGGAGGTAATTGGATAGAGTAGCTCCAATTTGGTATTTTATATTAAGTAACACAGGAGTTGAAGATACTAGAATCCTAAAAAGTATATTAAAACTAGTTACATGTTAAGGTTGTGTCCTAATCATACCCGGTCTTCCAATGAAATAGATGAACAAAAAAAAAACGATCCAACGAAAGTAGAAGTAGAATCCAACGAAAGTCTTATCTGAAGATATTCTGTTATTTATAGTTGCTTTCCATTTATTGGTGCAATAAGCTGACACCTCAAGCTCTGCTCTCAATTAACTAGGGCTGTTGTTGTTGTTGTTTGGGGTTTGACATATTCGACCAAGTGGTCATATGCGTTCGTATCACTCAATTGTTCTGTGCCTTCTGTAAACACTAGCTTGCTTGGGTGTCACTTTGGTCAATATTCACTGAACCTGATCATGTATCACTTATCTTGCTATTGGCAGGGGATAATTCACCTGCAGCAACTGCCTGCATTGAAAAACAGAAATCAAAATAATGCAACTGTGCTAATACGTTTAACCTGTCACCTAGGTCAAATTATAGTCAAATAAGGCAACTCTAAAAAAGGAAATATCCGGAAAAAAAAAATAAAAAAATGAATTCAGAGAACCAAACCAGTAGTCTTAACCAATTTACTTAATAAGCTTGTTCTAATTCAGCCATACTAAACCCAAGGGGAGACAATTGAGAGATGACTTATCACGTATATGTGAATAGGTCAACCTATTTCTGACCATAGGTTTTATTTTAGCAGCTTCTGGGGTAGGTACTTACTCATTTCCTTTATACGTGCTTTTGACTTTGCCAGAGCTGCTATTACCTACTGACATTGTGGGAAGGGATGAAACTTCTCTAATTAGGTTTTCAACTGTCTTCTTTATGCTACTTATTTTGTTATCAACTGACTTAATTAGGCTATTTAGGCCAGGGCTGCTGGTGTCTGCTGACATTGTGGGAAGGAGTGAACCTTCTCTATTTAGGTTTTCCACTGGCTTATTTAGGCTACAGACTGCATTTTGAAAAGGTCTTAGTGCTAACTTAGAAAGCAGTTCACAAATAGATGTAATAACCTGAGTTAGATCAGAGATCTGCTTTGCAACACCTTCAAACATGGCCATGTACCTCATGTTAAGTTCCTCAGCTGGAGGTTGATTAGGAGTCAGTGGAGAGAAAGAGTCTGTGTGTACTATGGGGATGTGTTCTGTACGTTTAGGAAGTCCTTTCTTCAAAACCTCAACAGCAGTCCTCATGGGTACATTATTGGTGAAAGAGTAACTTACAATTGCTTTTCTCTATGAATAGCTTTCTTCTCTATGAATGGGCACTCCTTGGCATTAGCAGCATGGTTACCATTGTAGTTAGGACACTTAGGTACCTGATCTTGCTTTACTGTTTTAGATTTGGGGCATTCATGAAGGGTGTGTTGTCCACTACAAAGTAGACATTTTCTGCCTCTATAGCAATTTAAGGCCATGTGGTCAAAACCTTCGCAATTGAAACAATGCATTGCCTGAGGGATAAACTGCTTAACTATATACCTTGCACCCCAAATATATATTTTCAGAGGGAAATGAACATCCCGATTAAAGGCGCAAACCAAAGGGATAATTGATGGGCTTGGATTTTCAAAGGCCAGTGTCACTTGTTGTATTCTGTCATCAACTTGGACGTCCTTGACAAAATCATCCAGATGGGTGACCTCCTCAGATGGGATAAATACAATGTCTTTTCTGTTTCTGATTAAAGCAGGGTTAGAGGTACGACCAAGCACAAACTTTATCTTACATCCATTTACTGTTATATCTGAAATAGAAAGTATAGCAGCAGCTACTGACTGATTCACAGCTATTACAATAATGGAGCCATCTGGTCCAAGTCTTTCTAGCATTGAACCATAATGGCCCCTGCACTCATGATTTTGGAGATGTTGAAACAGTTTTTTGGCAATAATTGTTCTACAGCCCAATGTCAACAGCCGAGGCCAACTGGTCTCATTTGGACCTTCAATACCTAAAGCCAAAATCCTTACGCTAGAGTTATTGGGGTCAGAGGTGACAGGACTACTAACCATCCTGTCAGTCACCACAAATAGAACCCCAAAGGGCTAAAACAATTTAAACAACAAACTAAATCACAAAAAGGAAATAAATTATCAAACAAATAAAAGAAATAGGCTACAAGCAGATTGGGGCCCTCAGTCAATAACATGTTAAGCAAGCAATATAAGTCAAAAGCAGGCACAGCACTAAACTTCAAAGCAGGGTATAAAAAGCTTTGATCAGCACTTTCAAGCAATTGGTAGTTACAATATGCAGGAATCTGAGAGAGTTTGCAGCCAGCAAATTAACAGTCAAAGCAAGCCAAAGCCCAAAAAACGCACAATAAAGCGAGTGTACAGGCGTCAGGGACACAAAAGGGCAGAGCCCCTTGTATTTTAATCAACAAACCGTGGCACAGAGCTATCCCTACTAGGGCAATAGCAATTATGAATATATTTGGATCATTTCAATTTCAATTCGTCTTTTTTTCTCCACTAGGGCTGTACTTTCTTATAAGTAATAAGTGGTTCATGTTCCTCAAACGCGTAAAGGCGGCTGAAACCAGGGTTGCCCACTGTCACACTTTTGTGCTTTTGTCGCACTTTTTTGGACATTGTCGTACTGTAGTACGTACGACACAGAAAACCACACTTTTCCATGAAAAGCCAGAAAGTGTCGCACAAAAGCGCTACGGTTTCTTTGTCTATTAGAAAATTGACGGTACTGTTCTATTATCTGTAAAACACGCGAGATATCAACTCGAGAAAAGCAAGGATCTGACGCTATCTGATGCTTCAAGGGTTTCTCACTCTGGGAACTGTATTTAAACTTTAGTTTTTTGGGGGTTTAGGGGGGGGGAGGTACCTAGGTTAGGTTAGGTTATGTATTTAATATACGCTATGCTTTACCCCCACCCCCCCCCTTAATGTGCAAATATATAGCCGAAATGTGTTTCTAAACTATTATATATGTATCCTATTTTCTTTTATTTCATAAGCATTAACTAAACCTCACTTCTCGTGTGTTTTTACAGATAATAGAACAGTACCAAATTGACTTTAATATGTGAAAGAAAAGAAAAATTGTCAACGCCGACTTTTCTTTGTTCTCAGTTAGAATATAGCATCACCTCTAATTTGTTGACGGCTTGTCACTTCAAGCAATATAATCAACTGATAAAAAATAAAGGGTACTCATGCATTATACATAACACGGCACTATAGACTGCACAATGAAATACTAATTGATACCCGTCAAACGGGTGTTTGCAAGAGATAAATGGATTGTAAATCGTCATTACTCATTGCTTTTACGATATTTAAACTTTTGTTTTTGGGGGTTTAGGAAGTGAAAGGTGCCAAGGTTAAGATAGGTTACGTATTTAATATATAGTCTGCTCTACCCCCCACACCTAATGTGCAAATATATAGCCCAAATTTGTTTCTAAAATAAAATATTTGCATCCTATTTTATTTTATTTCCTTAGCATTAACCAAACTTGAGTTCTTTCGTGTATAGCGCTGTGTTATATATATAATGCACAAGTACCAAATAAAGAACCCTCACCGAGAAAAAAGAACCTGAAAGTTTGAAATTGAGATTAATTAGGGCTCAGTGAATTTGATCCAGTTTAACTTTGTGTCCAGTCATGGAACGAATTAAGAACCAACAAAAAGAAAAAAAAACAAGAAAGGTTAGCGAAGCTTTCGTTAAGCCTCAACATTAAACTTCTAGTATGTTATTAGCTAAGTACTAGTGTTACGTGATAGCTGCGGGGAGTGGTGTTCTTTTTACTAGGCTAACATACCAACAAAGAGGTGACACTTCTGGTAAGTAGGCAGTTTTCAACATAATTTAGCTCTACTATGGGGTTCTCAGACACTTCAAACTTGATATATATTTTTTAATTTTTTACCCTTTTAAAGTAAAACTTAAACGGGAATTAAAAGAATACGACAATAATCGACATACCTGTATTCGTTGTATCTTGATCAAATTTAAGCAACTGTACATTTAAAAATCCAAGGTCAAATCTACTAAACCTGTTATAAATCAATTGCAATTGTCATCAAGATTACGTCCCCCTTTCCAAAAATTTTCCAAATTGTATTATTCTCCTCTCTTCTAATTGGCAAAATTTAATATTTATTAATTTTAAAAATTCGGCGTCAGCACAAAGCCAAAATTTCGTTTTTAGAGTTACAGCATCAATTGACAAGGATTGCCTGAAAATCTTAGAAAAAGGATAATTTTTTCATTTTTGAGAAAGCTTAGAATCTTTTCAAAGAAAAAGGGCAAATTCGCCCAAAAATCTTAAAATTATAATTGTTCCTTTTTAAGCAAGTTTAGATCCTGTTCAAAGAAAAGGTACAAATTTGCCTGAAAAAGATTTTCAAGAACAAGGATTACTTATTTCCCTTGCCGTTCGTTATCATTAACGAACTGGGTATGTTTGTTCAAATGTGAAGAATGAATAAGCGCCTAATATGCACACCAGGGAAATTTTTAAAACAATAAAAAAAAATGATATAAATTGTTTCGTTTTGGGCACATGGCGATATTCTCTCTGAAGTTTGGTTTAGTTTGAACCAGGCTTATGCCTTAATAAGATTTTGTGTTATTTATCTTCAAAACAGTATAGAATGTTTAACCAAAATCATAAGACTTTACCTCTGTTAAAGTAGACTCTACTAAACCTGTTATGAATCTATTCGTATATCAAGATATAAAGAAGCAATGCCGTTCTAGAAGACTTCCAATAATTACCCTTATATACTGAAGTACGCTGGTTGTCAAAAGGTGCATGTTTAAAAATATTTAACTCAATTTTTTAATCAGTTTTAGAGTTACTGGGAAGTGTAGATTAGAGTTAGGGAAGATTAGAGTTACTGGGAAGAGTTACTGGGAAGTTTAAAAGAAAACTTAATCATTTTGAAAGCAGACATGGCGTATTTAAAAGATTTGTTCAAAAAAACTTAATGACATTAGAACCTATTCATGTTTCTACCTTCTTCGGAAGCTATCCACTCAAATTTTCACGAGTCGATGCCATTGGACAATGTCTTCAATAACTACAACATTTAAGAATGAATTTTAAACTTTAACCTAACCCTAAATCAAGAGAAGGCAGTTAAAGAAGGATTTGCTTTTTTTAACCTTACACATTAAATTTACCCTTTGCCGATTCGACGATCAATAACAGTGGCATAACCAGTGATGTTTATGAAAGGAAGTATTATAAATAATAATAATATATATATATATATATATATATATATATATATATATATATATATATATATATATATATATATATATATATATATATATATATATATATATATATATATATATATATATATATATATATATATATATATATATATATATATATATATATATTTATATATATATATATATATATATATATATATATATATATATATATATATATATATATATATATATATATATATTCTATATAAGAAAATATATTTTCTTTTTTTTGAGAACGCATTTAAATCCTCATTTTTATGCTTGAAATAAGGAAGCAGGTCGTCATACCAGAACTAGCATTATTTAAAGTAAGTTATTACAAAATTAAACAAAGCTCCAAGAAACTTATGTTATATGACTTCAGATGATGTTTTAATATTTATTAGCTTGAAATGAGATTTAAAACCAAATCTGGCGGGTTTGGACTACCGATGGGCGCCAATATGGTTGGAAGAGGGGGGCTCAAGCCCCCCCCCCCCTGGCTGAATGATGCTACCTTATATTTTTATATTTTTGCCTTGAAATTTCTATTATACAGCATTGGAAGTGGTGATTAGACCAAGAAACGCCCCCCCTAAAATTCAGCTTATTGGCGCCCAAGGACTACCCACAGGAGGAAAAATCCTCACGCTAACAACTTCAAGAAATGCCCTTGATCTCCAGGCTGAATCTCCAGGCATGACAGACGCTTGATCTCCACTCGGAATGTAAAGAAGTGCATCATCACTGAAAACCTATCTTTTGATTTCTAGAGACGAAAAGACCCCAGAGACATAATAAAAGAAATATTTTCTACAAATAATTATTTACAATAATAATAATTTTTAACTATACTAACAAATAACTATAAATATAGATATGTTTTATTATCATAGTTATTAATATAGTTATTATATAGTTTAATACAATATATAGCTATCAATAAATATAAATAACTATAAATAATTATTTAATTCTAAAAAATTATTCCTATAAAAAATAGATAAAAAAAAAGTTGAATAATGGCAAATAAAGTCCAAGACGTTTAGCCGCTTGACACGAGAAGCATTGGAAAGGGATTTTACCCGCAATCACTTAAATGGTGCTTGATTGAAAGTTTGGCTCACAGTCCATTTCAACCACAGTAGACAGAATATACCAGTATGATCATTCTCTATCTCACCCATTATAAAAACCCGGCCCGGGGTGCGAGTGCTCCGGAGAACGTTTTTGCAGATATAAACATAGGCGAAGTCAGATTAGCGGGAATGCATGTTAGTCTGTTTCCGATTGTTTCCATCAAAGTGCATTGAAACAATCGGAAACAGACTAACCCGCATTCCCGCTAATGCAGAAATAAGTGGGAGGAGCTTTTTGTTCGCACCGAGAATGAAAGACCAGAAATGATCTGCGATAAGCTTACTGGTATATTCTGTCTACTGTGATTTCAACGGTATAAACAATTTTACCCGCATAAAAGTATGGCTCTTTTACAATTCAATTCACATCTCACTCACGCTTTTTATTGATTTATTTTAAATTATCCTAACACTAAGCGTTTATATTGGGTCTCCCACAGCTCTACGTTGCTAAGAATCACACAAATTCCTGTTTAAATTTAAATTCACGAAGAAAATGCAAATACAAAACCGAGCTGCTACGCAACACTATCAGCAGGATGAGGGGACTGAGTAGATAAACTTAGAGCTTATCAAATTCCAGGATGACCTAGGAGGATTGTGTTTCAAGCAGCAGGTTAAAGGGGGGATGATCAAACTGATATCTACCAATGAACAGCGATCACGCTATGAACCAGAAAATAGCCAAGAGTATTATATTCCTCAACAGTTGCATCGCAAAAAAAAGGAAAAAAAGAGAAAAGGTTATATTAAGATTATAATGATAATGAAGGCAAAAAACTTCCTTTCTGTTTATCCGATGATTGTATTGATTCAATAATTTTGAATTTAGAAGAAACCTCCTAGAAGCCGAAAGAAGTCTATTACGGATTCCAGGTGTTGTTTTTCAAAAGAAGAAGAAAATAGCTTACCTAGATGGCGATGATTCTTTCCGTTTTATATTTTCCAGAGTTAAACCAATGCTTAGACCAATGGCTGTTAAGCAAACGCAGGAGAAAACACCGATGGAGACCATTTGAAATTTTGATATTTTTGCACTAAAAATAGAAATTTAATAGTGAAACAAACAAATCATCTGTATCAGGCTGCAGATTGGAAGATAGAGAATCAAACAGTTCGTGGTAACGAAATGTAAGTAAGGAACGACCCGGCTTAATAGTAACGAAAACTCTAAAAAACGGAATTTTGATACCAATAGATATATCAAAAGAATCGGCTTTTTATGCTAATTTCAAATATCATTAAGTTTAGTCTTACCGATCAAAAGTTATGAGCCTGAGAAAATTTTCTTGATTTTCGAAAAAAGGGGGAAACGTCCTCTAAAAGTCCAGTGATATTAATGAAAATCACACCATCATATTCAGCGTATCAGAGAACTCTACTATATAGGTTTCAAGCTCCTATCTACAAAAATGTAGAATTTTATATTTTTTGCCAAAAGAAAGATCACGGATGCGTGTTTATTTGTTGATTTTTTTTTTTCTTTCAGAGGTGATCTATCGACCCAATGGTCCTAAAATATCTGAAGAAAGCTCATTCAAACGAAAATTAAAAGTTCTATTGCCATTTTTAAATGACCGAAAATATTAGAGGGCAACTAGGCCCCCTCCCCGCCCCTTTTTTCCCAAAATTGTTCGATTAAAATTTCTAGACGGCCATTTTGTTCATCATAATTGAAAAGCCCAATAACTATACTTTTGGGTATAACATGACCCCCCACAGCCCCAGGGGAAAGGTTTTTAAGTTAAAAAATTAGCCCATTGTTTACGCGTAGTATTTGTGATTGGGATGTATGTATACATTTTTGGGTGGGCGGGGGGAAAAATTTTCTGCTGGGAGGTTTTTCCACGGGGAATTTTCCATAGGGAGGGAAGTTTCCAGGCAGTGAACTTGTCAGGGGAAAGTATACACAACGGAATTATTTACTGACCTTCAGTTGTTGTGATTTTAAAAGTTCCGCTTTTATTTCAACCAATCGTGTTTAACAAAAAAAAACCAAGGAATTATTTACTGACCTTCAGTTGTTGTGATTTTAAGAGTTCCACTTTTGTTTAAGTCAATCGTTTATAACAATAAAAACAAAAGGAATTATTTAATAAACTTCATTCGTGTATTTAATAGTTTCACTTTTGCTTAATCCAATCGTTTTTAACAAAAAAAAAAAAAAAATTATTTACTGACCTTCAAAATCACAACAACTGAAGGTCAGTAAATGATTCCTTTGTTTTTTTTGTTAAACACGATTGGCTGAAATAAAAGCGGAACTTTTAAAATCACAACAACTGAAGGTCAGTAAATGATTCCTTTGTTTTTTTTTGTTAAACACGATTGGCTGAAACAAAAGCAGAACTTTTAAAATCACAACAACTGAAGGTCAGTAAATGATTCCTTTGTTGTTTTTTTTTTAAACACGTTTGTCTGAAAAAAAAGCGTAACTTTTAAAATCACAAAAACTCAAGGTCATTAAATATTTTATTTTTTTTTTTTTGTTAAACACTTCTGTATTAAATAAAATCGTAGCTTTTAAAAGAACAGCAACTGAAATTCAGTTAATAATTCATGTGTTTTTTTTTGTTAAACACGATTTGCTGAAATAAAAGCGGAACTTTTAAAATCAAAAAAACTGAAAGTCAGTAAATGATTCATTTGTTTTTTTTTGTTAAACACGATTGGCTGAAATAAAAGCGGAACTTTTAATATCGCAACAACTGAAGGTCAGTAAATAATTCCTTTGTTTTTTTTTTGTTAAACACTATTTGTTTAAATAAAAGCGGAACTTTTAAAATCACAACAACTGAAGGTCAGTAAATAATTCCTTTGTTTTTTTTGTTAAATACGATTGGCTGAAATAAAAGCCAATCGGAACTCTTAAAATCACTACAACTGAAGGTTAGTAGTAAATAATTCCTTTGTTGTTTTTGTTAAACATGATTGGCTGAAACAAAAGCGGAACTTTTAAAATCACAACAACTGAAGGTCAGTAAATGATTCCCTTTGTTTTTTTGTTAAACAAGATTGGCTGAAACAAAAGCGGAACTCTTAAAATCACAACTGAAGGTCAGTAAATAATTCCTTTTGTTTTTTTTTAAACACAATTGGCTGAAACAAAAGCGGAACTTTTAAAATCGCAACAATTGAAGGTCAGTAAATAATTCCTTTTGTTTTTTTTTGTTAAACACGATTGACTGAACCAAAAGCGGAACTTTTAAAATCATAACAACTGAAGGTCATTAAATAATTCCCATTTGTTTTTTCATTAAACACGATTGGCTGAAACAAAAGCGGAACTTTTAAAATCACAACAACTGATGGTCAGTAAATAATTCCTTTGTTTCTTTGTTAAACATGATTGGCTTAAACAAAAGCGGAACCTTTAAAATCACAACAACTGAAGGTTAGTAAATAATTCCTTTTGTTTTTTTTGTTAAACACGATTGGATGAAATAAAAGCGGGACTCTTAAAATCTCAACAACTGAAGGTTAGTAGTAAATAATTCTTGTGTTTTTTGTTGTTAAACACAATTGGCTGAACCAAAAGCGGACCTTTTAAAATCACAGCAACCGAAGGTCAGTAAATAATTCCTTTGTTTTTTTTTGTTAAACAGTACTTTGTGAAACAAAAGAATAAATTTTAAAATCAAAACAACTTAATGTAAGTAAATGATTCCTTTTTTTTTTTTTTGTTAAACACGATTGGCTGAAACAAAAGCGGAACTTTTAAAATCACAACAACTGAAGGTCAGTAAATAATTCCTTTGTTTTTTTTTTTAAATACGGTTTTTTTAAATTAAAGCGGAAGTCTTAAAATAACTACAACTGAAGGTTAGTAGTAAATAATTCCTTTGTTGTTTTTGTTAAACATGATTGGCTGAAACAAAAGCGGAACTTTTAAAATCACAACAACTGAAGGTCAGTAAATGATTCCTTTGTTTTTTTTGTTAAACACGATTGGCTGAAACAAAAGCGTAACTCTTAAAATCACAACTTAATTTCAGTAAATAATTCTTTTTGTTTTTTTTTAAAAAAGATTGGCATAAACAAAAGCGGAACTTTTAAAATCAAAACACCTTACGGTCATTAAATAATTACTTTCGTTTTTTTTTGTTAATAAAGAGTGGCTGAAACAAAAACGTAAATCTTAAAATCACAACAACTGAAGGTAATTAAACAATTCCTTTTTTTTTTCATTAAAAACGATTGGCTGAAACGAAAGCGGAAATCTTAAAATCAGAACAACTGATGGTCAGTTAATAATTCCATTGTTTCTTTGTTAAACATGATTGGCTGAAACAAAAGCAGAACCTTTAAAATCACAACAACTGAAATTTAGTAAATAATTCCTTTTGTTTTTTTTTGTTAAACACTTTTGGATTAAATAAAATCTGAACTCTAAAAATCACAACAACTTACGTTCATTAAATAATTCCTTTGTTTTTTTTTGTTAAAAGCAATGGATTGAAATAACAGCGGAAATCTTCAAATCACAATAAATGAAAGTCAATAAATGTTTACTTCGTGTTTTTTTTTAAACACGATTGGCTGAAACAAAAGCGGAACTCTTAAAATCCCAACAACTGAAGGACAGTAAATAATTCCTCTGTTTTTTTGTTAAACACGACTGCGGGCGGGGCCTCCCGACCCCGGAGCCACGGGGCCGAAAGCCAGCCATGGGTGGGACCTCCCCCCCCCCAGGTTAGGTTACCTAACGTTTTTAGGGTTAGGTTAGGTTAGGTTACCTAACATTTCTAGGTTAATTTACACTAGGTTAAGTGGCACGCCACTTAACCTAGTGTAAGTTAACCTAGAAATGTTAGGTAACCTAACCTAACCTGGGAGGGGGGTCCTACCCAGGGCCGGATTTTGGCCCCGTGGCCCCGCGTGTGGGAGGACCCGCCCGCAGTCGTGTTTAAAAAAAAAGAAGAGAAATTATTTACTGACCTTCAGGTGTTGTGATTTTAATAGTTACGCTTTTGTTTAATCCAATCGTGCTTAACAAAAAAAAATAAAGAAATTATTTAATGACCTTCAGTTGTTGTGATTTTAAAAGTTCCGCTTTTGTTTCAGCTAATCGTGTTTAACCAAAAAAACAAAGGAATTATTTACTCACATTCAGTTGTTGTGATTTTAAAATTTCGGCTTTTATTTCGACCAATCGTGTTTAAAAAAAAAAAAAAATTGAATTATTTAATGAACTTAAGTTGTGATTTTAATAGTTACGCTTTTGTTTAATACAATCGTGTTTAACAAAAAAAAACAAAAGGAATTATTTACTAACCTTCAGTTGTTGTGATTTTAAAGGTTCCGCTTTTTTTTCAGCCAATCATGTTTAACAAAGAAACAAAGGAATTATTTACTGACCTTCAGTTGTTGTGATTTTAAAAGTTCCGATTTTGTTTCAGCCAATCGTGTTTAATAAAAAAACAAAAGGGAATTGTTTACTGACCTTCAGTTGTTGTGATTTTAAAAGTTCCGCTTTTATTTCAGGAAATCGTGTTTAACAAAAAAAACAACGGAATTATTTACTAATATTCAGTTGTTGTGACTTTAAGAGTTCCGCTTATATTTCAGCCAATCGTGTTTAACAAAAAAAAACAAAGGAATTATTTACTGACCTTCAGTTGTTGTGATTTTAAAAGTTCCGTTTTATTTCAGCCTATCGTGTATAAAAAAAAACAAAAACAAAAGGACTTATTTACTAACCTTCAGTTGTGATTTTAAAAGTTTCGCTTTTGTTTCAGCCAATCGTGTTTATGAAAAACAACAAACAAAGGAATTATTTACTGACCTTGCAAAATCACAACAACTGAAGGTCAGTAAATGATTCCTTTGTTTTTTTTTGTTAAACACGATTGGCTGAAATAAAAGCGGAACTTTTAAAATCACAACAACTGAAGGTACAGTAAAATGATTCCTTTGTTTTTTTTGTTAAATAGGATTGGTTGAAACAAAAGCAGAACTTTTAAAATCACAACAACTGAAGGTCAGTAAATAATCCCTTTTTTTGTTAAACACGATTGGCTGAAATAAAAGCAGAACTTTTAACATCACAGTAACTGAAGGTCAGTAAATAATACCTTTGTTTTTTTGTTAAACACTATTGGCTGAAACAAAAGCGGAACTTTTAAAATCACAACAACTGAAGGTCAGTAAATAATTCCTTTGTTTTTTTTGTTAAACACGATTGGCTGAAACAAAAGCGGAACTCTTAAAATCCCAACGACTGAAGGACAGTAAATAATTCCTCTGTTTTTTTGTTAAACACGACTGCGGGCGGGGCCTCCCGACCCCGGAGCCACGGGGCCGAAAGCCAGCCATGGGTGGGACCTCCCCCCCCAGGTTAGGTTACCTAACGTTTTTAGGGTTAGGTTAGGTTAGGTTACCTAACATTTCTAGGTTAATTTACACTAGGTTAAGTGGCACGCCACTTAACCTAGTGTAAGTTAACCTAGAAATGTTAGGTAACCTAACCTAACCCTAGAAATGGTAGGTAACCTAACCTGGGGGGGGGGGGGTCCCACCCATGGCTGGCTTTTGGCCCCCTGGCCCCGCGGGTAGGAGGCCCCGCCCGCAGTCGTGTTTAACAAAAAAAACAGAGGAATTATTTACTGAACTTCAGTTGTTGTGATTTTAATAGTTCCACTTTTTTTTAATCCAATCGTGTTTAACAAAAAAAAATAAAGAAATTATTTACTGACCTTCAGTTGTTGTGATTTTGAAAGGTCCGCTTTTGTTTCAGCTAATCGTGTTTAACCAAAAAAAACAAAGGAATTATTTACTGACCTTCAGTTGTTGTGATTTTAAAAGTTCCGCTTTTATTTCGGCCAATCGTGTTTAATAAAAAAACAAAGGGAATTATTTACTGAAATTCAGTTTGTGAGATTTTAAGATATACGCTTTTATTTAAGACAATCGCGTTTAGCAAAAAAAAACAAAAGGAATTATTTAATAAACTTAAGGTGTTGTGATTTTAAAGCTTCTGCTTTTTTTTCAGTCAATCATGTTTAAAAAAGAAAAAATCGACTTATTTAATGAACTTAAGTTGTTGTGATTTTAAAAGTTCCGATTTTGTTTCAGCCAATCGTGTTTAATAAAAAAAAAAAAGGGAATTGTTTACTGACCTTCAGTTGTTGTGATTTTAATAGTTACGCTTATTTTTAACCCAATCGTGTTTAACAAAAAAAACAACGGAATTATTTACTGACCATCAGTTGTTGGGATTTTAATAGTTAAGCTTTTATTTCAACCAATCGTGTTTAACAAAAAAAAAACAAAGGAATTATTTACTGACCTTCAGTTGTTGTGGTTTTAAGAGTTCCGCTTTTATTTCAGCCTATCGTGTATAACAAAAAAACAAAAGGAATTATTTACTAACCTTCATTTGTGATTTTTAAATTTTAGCTTTTGTTTCAGCCAATCGTGTTTATGAAAAAAAAAAAAAAAAGGAATTATTTACTGACCTTCAAAATCACAACAACTGAAGGTCAGTAAATGATTCCTTTGTTTTTTTGTTAAACACGATTAGCTGAAATAAAAGTGGAACTTTTAAAATCACAACAACTGAAGGTCAGTAAATAATTCCTTTGTTTTTTTGTTAAACACGATTGGCTGAAACAAAAACAGAACTTTTAAAATCACAACAACTGAAGGTCAGTAAATAATTTCTTTGTTTTTTTGTTAAACACGATGGGTTGAAATAAAAGCGGAACTTTTAAAATCACAACAACTGAAGATCAGTAAATAATTCCTTTTTTTTTTTGTTAAACACGATTGGCTGAAATAAAAGCGGACCTTTTAAAATCACAACAACTGAAGGTCAGTAAATAATTCCTTTGTTTTTTTTTGTTAAACACGATTGGCTTAAAAAAAAGCAGAACTTTTAAAATCACAAAAACTGAAGGACAGTAAATTATTCCTTTTTTTTTTTTTGTTAAACAGGATTGGATGAAATAAAAGCGGAACTTTTAAAATCACAACAACGGAAGGTCAGTAAATAATTCCTTTAGTTTTTTTTATCAAACACGATTTGTTGCAATAAAATCAGAACTTTTAAAATCGCAACAATCTGAAGGTCAGTAAATATTTCCTTTGTTTTTTTTGTTAAATACGATTGGCTGAAATAAAAGCGGAACTCTTAAAATCACAACAACTGAAGGTCAGTAGTAAATAATTCCTTTGTTTGTTTTTTTTTGTTAAACATGATTGGCTTAAACAAAAGCGGAAATCTTAAAATAACAACAACTGAAGGTTAGTAAATAATTCCTTTGTTTTTTGTTAAACACTATAGTCTGAAACACAAGCGAAACTCTTAAAATAACAACTTAATGTTAGTAAATAATTCCTTTTGTTTTTTTGTTAAACACAATTGACCGAAACAAAAGCAGATATCATAAAATCACAACAACTGAAGGTCAGTAAATCGTTCCTTTTGTTTTTTTTGTTAAACAAGATTGGCTGAAACAACAGCGGAAATTTAAAAATCAGAACAACTGAAAGTCAGTAAACAATTCCCTTTTTATTTTTCATTAAACACGATTAGCTGAAACAAAAGCGGAACTTTTAAAATCAGAACAACTGAAGGTCAGTAAATAAGTCCATTGTTTATTTTTTAAACATGATTGGCTGAAAAAAAAGCAGAACCTTTAAAATCAAAACAATTGAAGTTCATTAAATAATTCATTTTTTTTTTTTTTCTAAACGCGATTGTCTGAAAAAAAAGCGGGACTATTAAAATCAAAACAACTGAAGTTCAGTAAAGGATTAACTTTGTTTTTTTTATTAAACACGATTGGTCGAAATAAAAGCGGAACTTTTAAAATCACAACAACTGAAGGTCAGTAAATAATTCCTTTGTTTTTTTTGTTAAACACGATTAGCTGAAACAAAAGCAGAACTTTAAAATCACAACAACTGAAGGCCAGTAAATAATTCCTTTGTTTTTTTGTTAAACACGATTGGCTGAAACAAAAGCAGAACTCTTAAAATCACAACAACTGAAGGTCAGTAGATAATTCCTCTGTTTTTTTGTTAAACACGACTGCGGGCGGGGTCTCCCACCCCCCGGGGCCACGGGGCCGAAAGCCGGCCCTAGTTGGGACCCCACCAGGTTAGGTTACCTAACATTTCTAGCGTTAGGTTAGGTTACCTAACACTTCTCGGTTAATTTACACTAGGTTAAGTGGCGCGCCACTTAACCTAGTGTAAGTTAACCTAGAAATGTTAGGTAACCTAACCTAACCCTAGAAATGGTAGGTAACCAACCTAACCTGGGGGGGGGTCCCACCCATGGCCGGCTTTTGGCCCCGTGGCCTCGGGTGTGGGAGGCTCCGCCCGCAGTCGTGTTTAACAAAAAAACAAAGGAATTATTTACTGACCTTCAGTTGTTGTGATTATAAGAGTTCCACTTTTTTTCAGCCAATCATTTTTAACAAAAAAAAAACAAAGGAATTGTTTAATGACATTCATTTTTTTTGATTTTAAAATTTACGCTTTTGTTTAATACAAACGATTTTAACAAAAAAAACAAAGGAAGCATTTACTGACCATAAGGTGTGGTGATTTTAAAATTTCCGCTTTTATTTCGGCCAATCGTGTTTAGTAAAAAAACAAAGGGAATTATTTACTGACCTTCAATTGTTGTGATTTTAAGAGTTCCGCTTTTATTTTATACAATCGTGTTTAACAAAAAAAATGAATTATTTACTAACCTTCAGTTGTTGTGATTTTAAAGGTTCCGCTTTTGTTTCAGCCAATCATGTTTAACAAAGAAACAAAGGAATTATTTACTGACCTTCAGTTGTTGCGATTTTAAAAGTTCCGCTTTCGTTTCAGCCAATCGTATTTAATAAAAAAAACAAAAGGGAATTATTTACTGACCTTCAGTTGTTGTGATTTTAAGAGTTCCGCTTTTGTTTCAGCCAATCGTGTTTCACAAAAAAAAAAAGGAATTATTTACTGAAATTCAGTTGTTGTGATTTTAAAAGTTCCGCTTTTGTTTCGGCCAATCGTGTTTAACAAAAAACAAAGGAATTATTTTCTGACCTTCAGTTGTGATTTTAAAAGTTCCGCTCTTTTTTCATCCAATCATTTTTTACAAAAAAACAAAGGGTATAATTTACTGAGCTTCAGTTGTTGTGATTTTAAAAGTTACTCTTTTGTTTTAGCCAATCGTGTTTAACAAAAAAAAAAAGGAATTATTTACTACTGACCTTCAGTTGTTGTGATTTTAAGAGTTCCGCTTTTTCTTCAGCCAATCTTTTTTAAAAAAAAAAACAGAGGAATTATTTACTGACCTTCAGTTGTTGTGATTTTAAGAGTTACACTTTTATTTAAGCCAATCGTGTTTAACAAAAAAAGGAATTATTTACTGAACTTCAGTTGTTGTGATTTTAAAAAGTTCCGCTTTTATTTAAGCCAATCCTTTTTAACAAAAAAAACAAAGGAATCATTTACTGACCTTCAGTTGTTGTGATTTTAAGAGTTATGCTTTTGTTTCAGCCAATCGTGTTTAACAAAAAAAAACAACAAAGGAATTATTTACTGACCTTCAGTTGTTGTGATTTTAAAAGTTCCGCTTCTATTTCAGCCAATCGTGTTTAACAAAAAAAACAAAGGAATTATTTACTGACCTTCAGTTGTTGTGATTTTAAAAGTTCCGCTTTTGTTTCACCCAATCGTGTTTAACAAAAAAGACAAAGGAATCATTTACTGACCTTCAGTTGTTGTGATTTTAAAAGTTCTGCTCTTATTTCCACCAATCGTTTTTAACAAAAAAACAAAGGAATTATTTACTGACCTTCAGTTGTGATTTTGATAGATCTCCTTTTGTTTCTAACAATCGTGTTAAACAAAAAAACAAAGGAATTATTTAATGACCTTCTGTTGTTGTGATTTTAAAAGTTCCGCTTTTGTTTAAGCCAATCGTGTTTAACAAAAAAAAACAAAGGTATTATTTACTGACCTTCGGTTGTGATATTAAAAGTTCCGCGTTTATTTCAGCCAATTGTGTTTAACAAAAAAACAAAGGAATTATTTACTGACCTTCAGTTGTTGTGATTTTAAAAGTTCCGCTTTTGTTTCAGCAAATCGTGTTTAAAAAAAAAACAAAGGAATTATTTACTGACCTTCATATGTTGTGATTTTAAAACTTCCACTTTTTTTTAAGCCAATAGTGTTTAACAAAAAAAACAAACGGAATAATTTACTGACTTTCATATGTTGTGATTTTAAAAGGTCCACTTTTTTTTCAGCCAATTGTGTTTAACAAAAAATACAAAGGAAGTATTTACTGACTTTCAGTTGTTGTGATTTTAGAAGGTCCGCTTTTATTTCAGCCATTCGTGTTTAACAAGAAAACAAATAAACTAATTACTGACCTTCAGTTGTTTTGATTTTAAAAGTTCCGCTTTTATTTCAGCCAATCGTGTTTAACAAAAAAAACAAACGGAATTATTTACTGACCTTCATTTGTTGTAATTTTAAAAGGTCGGGTTTTATTTCAGCCAATCGTGTTTAACAAAAACAACAAAGGAATTATTTACTGACCTTCATTTGTTGTGATTTTAAGAGTTCCGCTTTTATTTCAGACAATTGTGTTTAACAAAAAAAACAAAGGAATTATTATACTGATCTTCAGTTGTTCTGATTTTAAAAGTTCCGGTTTTGTTTCAGCCAATCGGGTTTAACAAAAAAAACAAAGGAATTATTTACTGACCTTAAGTTGTTGTGATTTTAAAAAGTTATGCTTTTGTTTAATCCAAGCCTGTTCAACAAAAAAAACAAAGAGAATTATTTACTGACCTTCAGTTGTTGT